>NC_059294.1:6062500-6125000 GCF_017591435.1 Portunus trituberculatus | reverse complement strand
GAATTATGTATAAAATCAACATTCATTAATTATTCTGCATTATTGTAAATCTTAATTACGTGTGTTTGCAGTACGGGAGTCAAAAATGAGCAGATTAATAAGGAGTTTTTAAGCTGGACCACTTACTCTCTCGTCCTTGTGAAATGAAGCACAAGTAAAAAACACAAAACAGGTTGCCGCTCGTCGGAGGCTCCCGGTGATGCAGTCTCGAGTCCCGAACCGCACCAACCAACACAGGCGGTAGTAATTAACACCAGAGACACGGCGCTACTCTCTCTCTCTCTCTCTCTCTCTCTCTCTCTCTCTCTCTCTCTCTCTCTCTCTCTCTCTCTCTCTCTCATTATTTACTCCTTTCGTATTTTTTTTTGTTATTCATTGTATATATTTACTTTTTACTCATTTCCGTGTTTATTTATTTTTTTCTATCTCAAAGTCACATTCACAGCTTACGGAGTAGTCAAATAAATACTTCACTGATTTTAGTTATATTTTCTGAGGTTTTGACGTAATTTATCTTATCCCAATGCACTGATCTCTAAATATTTCAAACCTCTCTCTCTCTCTCTCTCTCTCTCTCTCTCTCTCTCTCTCTCTCTCTCTCTCTCTCTCTCTCTCTCTCTCTCTCTCTCTCTCTCTCTCTCTCTCTCTCTCTCTCTCTCTCTCTCTCTCTAGCGTATTTCTGCCGCCGAAGTAAATCAAGTGCATTTCATAAAACTGACCACATTCATAAGCGTAACACCGCAGGCAGCACAGCACAGCACAGCACAGCGCAGTAATTCACCGCCTCAAGGTTGTGCTCTTCCTCCACTCCTTTCCTTTAATTCATGAACGCTCTGTGCTCTCATTACTCATTCGTTTTCTCTCCTAAAGCTCGTATATCTCAAACACCTCTGTGCTTCTCCTCCATTATTTCAAAAGCCTTTATTTAAATGGATACGAGTTTTAAGGTGTTTTTTTTTTAAGGTTCTAGAGGTAGAGTAACAAGATTTCTACATTATGAACTCGAGAAACACTCTTGAAAACCCCGCTAATTATCTCGGTGGTCTTGGAAAATATTTGTGGTGAGAGAGCAAAGCGTTTCTGAATACGGGCCTTAGAGCCACGCATGCTACATTTTCCTTTTGAAATATTAACCATCCTTCTACAAGCCTGAGGCGTCGATAGGAATGATGATGATGAAGAAAGGTTTGACAAATTCTAAAACGTTTCGTAAAGATCAGTTACCCTTATAGTATGTACAATTAGGGTAAGATAGGTTAGTACATACACTTAATCCCTTCAATACTGAGACACATTTTTACCTTGAGATTTGTGTACGATTAGACCATTTTATGTACATTAGAAAAGGTCAGTGGAGATCAGAAGATTAATGGCAGCAGTCTTCACTATTTTAATCCCTACATAAGTTTCTGAAGCTGTATAAAATCACCAAATAGTATGCAGAATGAAAACCGAAACGCGTCATGGTACTCAAGAGTTAAATATCTACCACGTGTAAATGTGATGGTTTTCTTGCTGTTCCTTATACATCACAGTTTGCATCTTCTGAAATCTGTCTATCCATCAGTTTATATAGAGGTTGGCAAATTTAATTATGCAAGGCAATTCCTTGTGACTAGAAGATTGATAGATTATTGAAGTAAGAGAATATGAAAATTACTTGCGAAAAAAAGTGAAGGATGAGAAGCACCGAGAGACTGCGAAGTGAGGGAAAAAGAAAATGGTCTTGGTTGAAAAATTGCCTCACCTTGCCAGTCCTTCACCCCTTCAGTACTGGGACGCATTCTTATCATGAGTTTTGAGTGTTTAGACGATTTCAGTGACATTAGGAAGGGTCTATGGAGGACAGAAGATTAATGGCCAGGGACTTCACTACATTCACATAAGTTTCTGAAGCTGTATAAAACCAGCAAATAGTAAGCAAAATAAATATGAAAACGTTTCATGGTACTGAAGGAGTTAACGATCCCGAGAAAAAGAAGGTGCATTAGTACTTTGAACCTTAAAACCCTCACCTCTCCCGGGCACATGTTCGCTCCTCGGAGCACCACCACCCCCGCCAACAATATCACTAACACCAGCAAACACATCAGTATGTATAGTTATTGTTGAACCCTTACGAACGAAAAAGTCAACAAACAGACGGACTTTTTCGTGTGTACGGCGCTGCGCTGCCCCAACTGGCAAGGCCCCGGGTGTTGCCGCGGCCCTGCTGATTCAACGACGCAACTAAGCTGATTTGATTGGTTCATAGCTCACGCCACGCGACTGTGAGGAAAGAGAGAGCTGGAGAGGCGAGCAAGAGAGGGATTCAGAAGGGCAAACAAAGAGAGAGAATGAGAAGGCAAGGAAGTAAGAATGAATAGGCGAAGAAGAGAGAGAGAGAATGAGAAGGCAGGGAAGTGGGAATGAATAGGCGAGGAAGAAAGAATGAGTTAGTAAGGACGAGAGAAGAGTGAATAAGGAAAAGGGAATGAGTAGGGAAGCAAGAGAATGAGTAAGGAAAAATAGGAAAATGAGTGATAGGTAAGAAAGAATATGTAAGGAAAGACGAGAGAATGAGAAAAGGAGAGAGGAGATAATGAAAAGGGCACACCAGAAAGAGAGAGAGAGAGAGAGAGAGAGAGAGAGAGAGAGAGAGAGAGAGATAGGGAAGAACAAGCAAAGAGAAAGGGGATTTGAGGGCCAGTTTTACAAGAGGGAAGAGAAAGACAAACAATAATAAGGAAGAGGAGTTAATTAATTAAATTAAAGTGAACAGACTAGAAAAGGAACGGAAAATTATAAAAAAAAACGTTAAAGAAGAACGTTTTAGCTGAGGAAAGAGGAAAACAATTCTGATGATGAAGGGAGAAGGATAGACAAGGTGAGAGAATGAAAAGGGACAGACGGACAAACAGACAGACACACAGACAGACAGACAAATAGACAGACAGAGGCGGGGTGATTCAGGGGCCTTAATTGTTTCGAGCTGTATAGAGAAGATCAGCCCAAGTTTTCTCAAGTTTAGGAAGGATGGAAGAGAGAGAGAGAGAGAGAGAGAGAGAGAGAGAGAGAGAGAGAGAGAGAGAGAGAGAGAGAGAGAGAGAGAGAGAAACATTGTCCCCCAATGGACACAATCACCAAAAGTCACGAACTCCTCGTCTCGCTCGTCTCTTGTTTCTGTCTCGTAAGTGAACCTCGTGGGGGTTGTGAGTGTGTGACCCCCCTACCTTGCTCCTTCTCGTGCGTCTTTCCTCATCGAATCAGGACAGTATTAACCTCTTCAATACCATGCCGCGTTTCTTTATTCATTCTGCTCACTACTTTGGCAATTTTATACATCTTTAGAAACATATGTGGGGATTAAAATAGTAAAGAGTCTGACCATTTAATCTTTTGACCTCCAGAGACCCTTCATAATGTTAATAAAATGGTCTGATCGTACACAAAAATCAAGGTAGGAATGCGTCTCAGTATTGAAGGGGTTAAAAGAGAGAGAGAGAGAGAGAGAGAGAGAGAGTGGGGATAGTTTTACGTCGCTTTCTTTCTGTGTATCAGCCTATTTATCATCCCTTCCTTTGTGTTTCTTCCTGTGCTGTCACTCTCGTGCGTGCTTTTCTTTCACCTCCCCTCTCCCCTCCGGGCCTGCAGCAGGGTGGCGCTGGAGGCGGCGGAGAGGATGGCGTCCGGGCCTTTGTTTGGGGTGTTGCACTCTTATTCCTGAGCAAGAGTGGCGCTTTTATGTTAAATGTAGTGTGAGGGAACCCATGAATATGAGTCCCGCTGAGGAGAGTGCATGCCAGTGGCGCTTGTCTCAAATGCATTAGACCTTTATGAAACGCTTTGAGAGGGAGAGGGAGACGCGGAGAAGGACGAGGCGGAAGGATAATCAACCCGCTGTTACAAACATTCATTCATCAGTGTTGCACCCTCGAGTCTCCACCCTATACATCGGGAACCCAAAGGAAAGAGCGTCTTGCCAGGTTCCTCTCATCAGGTGCTCATTCCTGCAGCTCATCGTCGGCGTCTGGCTCATAACACACCTTCCCTTTTATTTTTAATTCATCCGCGACGTGTAAAGTGTTTTATTTTCTAATTAAGGAATGTTGAGGTCTGAGCAGTAACTCGACGAGACAGACGAAAAAGTTATTTGTGTGTGTGTGTGTGTGTGTGTGTGTGTGTGTGTGTGTGTGTGTGTGTGTTGCAGGTTATGTAGAGTTACGTCACTCTTCGTTTGTCATTTACGGGAGGGAAACAGTTCGGGGAAAAGAAGGGAGAGAAGGGATAAAAGGTGATGATGGGACGGGAAACAAGACATGGAGAGATGGAAGGAGGCTAGAGGCTTGTGGGGAATGCAAGAGAGGGTGGAAGAGGAGGAAGAAGGAAGGAGAGGGGGGGGAGAGATGGAGGGTGACTGGCTAGAGACAAATAGAGAGAGAGAGAGAGAGAGAGAGAGGCTGGTGTTCCGGGGAGGAAATAGAACAGTTATTAGAGTGAGGGGCGTCCATCACCTTGAGGCCATTCCCTGTTCTTACAACAGCTACTTGTATGGGAGCTGCCATCACCACCACCACCACCATCACCACCGATAACAACAACAACAACATCGCTTCCATTTGCAGTACATTTTAATAATACGAAAGAGGGTGAAGTAGTATCCATAATCACATTCCCTTACTCTATCACACACACACACACACACACACACACACACACACACACACACACACACACACACACACACACACACACACACACACACACACACACACACACCTTCAAGACAACAGGAAGATAACCCACACGCACACACGGGCCTAGCGGCGTAGCGATGTTCACAGGTGTGCGGTGGTGAGGTGCAGGGAGTGATGAAGGGACGGAGTAATGGAGGAAGGCAACGAGGCGAGGGGAGGCAGGTGGCGGCGTCGGCCATTCATTAAGGGCACCACCACTCTAGACCCGCAAGGAGCCGCGTCACTGCCCCACCGGGAGACTTCGCTCAGCCCGCCCCTGCCGCCTCTTCGCCCGCCGGGACCACCTTGATGCTGTAGGCGGTGTTTTATTCTGGTGCTTGGGAGATGCTGAGGTGATGAGGCGTGGGGAGTGGGGATGAGAAGGGAAGAGTTACGCGGAAGAACGCTGGAGTATAACGAAATGAATCTTCAGAGACGTGTGTTGTGTATGTGGATACGTAACTGTGTGAAATGTGTCTGGTTGAAAATGACTTGTTTCTTGTCTTGTCTCGTGTATTGATTATGTGAAAGTAATCATGAAATACTGAATGGGAAAAGGATACAAAGATTTGAGCATATGGAAAGTGAAGATGCTAAACACTGAGAGGAAGATAATGAAAAGAAATGAGTCTTTGAATAGATAAACACAGCATAAAAAGGAAAGCAATGCACTGTTAAGATAAATACATCACTTAATAATTATAGAAATATAACCGAATGAATATAAATATCTATGATAATATATACGTCTATTCCGAAGGCAGCCGCGGCCACACAGCAACGCCACTTGTCATCCTTGCTCCTTCCCGCTTCGCCCCGCCATTGCTATTGACAGGATGGAGGCCGCCAGGGTTTCCATCATCGTATAAGTAGGAGAAGGAACCTCGTATGATACACTCAGTTCTAAAATATTGAGAAAGGAGAGGTCTCGGGGGGAGAGTGGGAATCGTGCTCGGCGTCTTCGCCACGAACCAATCATGTGGCGGATATTGAAGACCTCCACAACGGACAGATTCACCTGCAAAAATTACCTCCGTGAATGTCGCTCTGCAGTAACCGAGAATGTGGAGTGTCTGGAGGAATGAGACACGGGACTGGGCGAAGGTGACACAAGGGCGACTTGGCAACTAGAGGAGGTGCTTTCTCTAGAGTTGTGCACGCTTGATATATGAAACACCAGGTACTTTTTACATTCCCTCATCAAAAGAACATCATATTTTTTGTGTGCTACCACGGAGGAGGTGCTTTCTCTAGAATTGTCCACGCTTGAGGTATGAAAGACGAGGTACTTTTTGCATTTTCTCAACAAAAGAGCATCATTTTTTCTTTAGAATTATGTACACCTGGAGGCATGAAAAACGAGGAACCTTTTATATTTTCTCAATAAAGAACATTTTACCTTGTACTACCATCACCACTCACTTTTTGCACTCTCAAGTCAGCTGTGTTCCCTCGTTACATTACACCGCCCCACCGCCACCCATAAATTGAATAACCGCGTGACTCGTGTGAGGGTTACGAGGGGACAGTGTTTCTTTTCTCCGGTAATCGGTTTATTAGTGCTGCGAGTGTCATGTTGTTTGATCTTTTTATACTTTCCTGTCACAGCATGCTATTTTATTCGCTCTATTGCCCTTTTTCTGGCAAAGTAATGGAAGCAACACAGTAATTGTAGAGTAGGAGAGGGACGGGAAAAGATATTGTCAAATGTCACTTCAAAATGGAGGTCGAGAGAAAGCTTAAACCCTTCTCTACTATGACGCGTTTCCATATTCATTCTGTTTACTATTGTGTGATTTATACCCCTTCATAGTCATGGGGGGGATCAAAATAGTGGAGACTGTGGCTATTAATCATGTTGCCACCATAAACCCTTCCCAATGTAAATAGTAAAACCGTCTAACGATACCAGAAACTCATGATAAAAATGCGTCCCAGTACTGAAGAGTCTAATAGCAAGGACCGAGTTACGAGTAATTCTTATATAAAAACGATACTGGGGAGCACTATATACTCACGCGTGCATTTATATAAAAGAGACGGAAAAAAGGTACATTTCCCATCACAGCAAGAACCAAGTAGTGCGGGTAAGTGAAGAAACAACCACAACGCGACATTGGCACGTGAGGCAACAGCTCCAGCATCACAGAAACAAAATCTCCGGAACATAACCACCTCACGCCCAAGACTGATTCCCATTCTCCTCGCCGCGCCGCCACCCGCCCTCGCCACTTGCACTGCCCAACATTTTCCGGGCCATGAGGCGAGAGGGTGGACGGTGTTAAGGGAAGTAGGGCAAGAAGGTCGCTCACTGGAAAATGGCCCTATATGACCCTCAGCCTCGGCACGGAGAGTGGAGGGTAGGCCGAGAGATGATCAGTGAAAGAAGCCACCAGAAAATTACAACTTGTGGCTAGGCATTGATGTCGCCCCTTGCCGTCACGCTGCGTCGCCTCGTCCTCAGGATAAATCGTATAGGAGTGTAAGGCACGACTAGGCTGGGCGATGGCATTTACCCTGACAGCCGCAGGTGAATGGCCAGCCTGCATTTCGTGACGAGGGGCTAATGGAGAAGTGCAAAGCGCCACCCAGTGCATCGCCGCCACCACCACCACCGTCCTCTCCCTCACACTTTCACAGGCTTTGCTGGACATTTATTTATTTATTTTAGTTTATTTCGCTGAATAATTTATTTTTATTACATTTTCGTATTATATGTAATGTAACTATTTTTATTTATTACTATTGTATTTACTTACCTATGTGTCCATTTATTTATTTTTTTATTTATTAATTTATTTTTTATGTTTGGTAGCTCCTGCTTTATTTGAGGGGGAAATACAAGTGTGGATCAAACGCGCTCACGTACTCACCCAACCTACCTGCCACCCACACAGCCTGTATGCCTCATGCCCAGTCAGGAAGCATTCACTACCTCATGTTCGAGATTATGATCCATTCAGGTATATACAATTAAATATTTCACGTATGCCTTCCAAAATTGTGAGGCTTACCTGCTATTATCATTGAGTGTAATTCACCGTTATACTCAGCAAGCACCAAATAAGGTTTGAGAAGCTGGACGGCGAGGAAACAGGCACACAGGATGGCGTGCTGCCCTTGTGCCGGCACGCACCTGCAGCCCGTCAGGAGAAAACCCGATTATCACATTAAGCGAAGCAGAACCAACAATAATAACAGTCGGAGCGGGAGCTTGCGTCCATCGCCTAGGTGCTCATCGTCTCGGTAAATGAACTTGGCGGCTCAGCACACATTCAGGAGGGGAAGAAGAGGAAGGAAACCGAGGAACAACACGCCCACGACAAAGTAATCCCCAGGTCCAGCCAGTCACCACCCCTTGGCCCCTGTGCGTGCAACCCTGGTTCCTCTGCACCTCTGCCTCCGCTTCCACCACACCCATTCCCATCTGCCGCCAAGTTGTGGCTCTCCTGCCCACCGCCTCCACTACTCTCTCATCCTCGGCCTCTTACGCCCTCGCATTCTCCTTCATTCGATCCTCCTGCGCCCACCAGTTCTTTCTTACATAGTTTCCCTGCATACTATCTCTTTCTTCTTCACTACACCGAACTCTTGCCTTCCTCGCAGTCTTCTTTCACTATTTCATTTTTTTTCTTTCTCTCTTTGTCTCTATCATCTCTGTTTCTATTTCTACCTCACAGCAGCTCTAGCTTTATACATATAGATCACTGGACGGCAAAAATATACAAGGGGTGCATAAAAATTATGAAAAAATTAAATGATCTTTGTAATACACCTGATCATGTTCGATGGACTTCAATGCAACACTCGTGGATTGTTAGGCGAGTGTTATTCTTGACATTACGAAATTGATAAAGCAAAAAAATAGTCTTCACTCAAGCGGAAAAAAAATGAGGGCGGGTGTCATGTACCGCCGTGAAATGGGGGAGGTGAGGGGTAAGGGAAGGCGTGAGATTGAAGAGTGGAGGTTCGTTGGGGGGAGGAGGGTGGGCCAGAATTGTGTTATCGAAGTGTCACGCTCCACAGACACCCTCACCCAGACCGCCATGGGAGGAACACCAACAGATCACATCTTTTGTATTTGTGGCGACAGTCAATAATCGTAAATTTCTGGAGAGATGTGCGTATTGAGGAGGAAAGATAAGCGTGGGTGGGATGTGCAGGGGAAGAAGAGGAGGAGGAGGAGGAAGAAGATGGAGGAGGTCTAGAAGAGGCAGTTGCAATGATATGGAAATCAGAAGATGGAAACATATGTGCTGTTACTGTAAAGTAAAAGGAACATCCGCGTCACTGTGAAACCTCCTGTCGTGTGTGTGTGTGTGTGTGTGTGTGTGTGTGTGTGTGTGTGTGTGTGTGTGTGTGTCAATTTGCTTTTATCATGAAACGTTATTTCGTAATACAATTTTGAAAAAAATTTATAGAAACTTCTCACTATATATATTTTCCTGGCCTTCCCTCGCACTGCCCTTGGAGGTGGTCGCCTGACACGCTACTCACCGCCAGCACCCGAGACACTTTACTGAGTGTAGGTGCACATGTGTATCGAGGAACCCATTATTGGTTCCTTGCTTGGTGTAAGAAGGGCAGGTGACGAGCTGTGTGCTCCTGGCCAGGTAAATAACGCATCACTCAGTGCCTTCCTCAAGTTGTCGCCTTTGTTGGAAGCTTAAAAAAGAACTATTTGTTGATGTGATAATTAACTTCTGACTATTTTTGTTGGATTTTCTTTCTGTTGTCGATTGTTTTGTTTTGAAACTTTACAGGTCGCAGTGTGCAAATGTTGACACACACACACCAACAGACTTGTAGACGAGAATTTGTGTGTATTCTCAATTTTATATGGATTTTTAGAGAGAGAGAGAGAGAGAGAGAGAGAGAGAGCGGTCAGTGTGTGTTATATTTAGTCTGCCTACTGTAAAATGACTCCTGGATTTAAAACATATTGCAGCTTATTGATAACGTAATTGATTTGGTGTGAATAATATTCGTTTTTCTTTTGAACAACGCACTTACTACAAAGACAGCTCACGGTTTTCCCCAAGCTCCGAGAACCACGCATTCCCTGGGACATCATTCAAACCGAGACCCAGGAATCATTTTAGAGTAGACAGACTATAGTATATGTGCTGTTCATTCATTTCACCTGGATCGTATATCGCATGAGCAGTTAGTTGATTGTTTACTGTGCTGCATAACGCCAATTATTCATTTATGCAGCAGTACAATAAGATGGCTCCTTTACAACAGCGCACAACTCAATGGAATGGTTGCGTGAAGTGGAAGTTTTGAGGTAATGAAGTGACGCTTGATCATACACGCTTCACATTGACCAGAATAATAGTAATGCTTTTGGCGCCTCATCTCTTTATCAACTGAGTAATAAAGTGTGAAATGTTTCGTGCTGATTTACATTTGTGGCACTGTTTCAATAGCTTAGTTTTATTTCAATGGCTTCGATGCTCACTACTGCATTTTTTATTGCCTTGAACTGATTTATTATTAGTTCATGGGCCTTTTGTTATTTCATTGCTGTGATAGAGAGAGAGAGAGAGAGAGAGAGAGAGAGAGAGAGAGAGAGAGAGAGAGAGGGAGAGACCCACCAACCGACTGTTACATCTTCCCTTCCTCCTCGTCCTCTCGTCTCCCTTGTCCCGGCGTCCCTCAGTCCGGCTCCCACCATCTTATGACTCATCACGAAGGATTATGGAGTGATATTACCCTCTACCACTTATCCTGCGCCATTACTCCTACCTGTTGGGTGCAAAGACGTGTCCACCCCACAGCCAAGGCACGAGGCGGGACCCACAGTGTAACAGCAGCAATTATGAGTCAAGTGGCGCAGGAAGGGAGAAGAGACCGGCCTTACCCTCGGATTAACGGCCTGTCACTGTCATTTTTATATGTAAGAGGGGGAAAACTAGCCAGGGATAACAAAATATATATATAAAAAAAAGTCCCACTCAGTCGCCAGTCACCTTACAGATCCGACAGGGTTAGCCAAAAGATATCTATTTGTATATTTTTTATAGTCTCCTTAAGTCTTTATTTTATTATCAATGCAACCATAAAAGTATAAATCAATCAGTCAATTTACCTCTGGAGAACGTGAACACCAGTGATAGAATAAGAACTGAGAAGGAGGTTTCTGGACCCCTTTCATGATGGTGTGAGGAGGACGATCCCTTGTTTTTATTGCATTCCGCTTCCACCCTGCCTTCTCCTTCCACTGTGTTACGATATGCCGGTGCCTGACGATGCTGTAGCTCTGTGTGGGCGCGTTTCTCGGTCAAATTTGCCTCTCTAGCGTATGTAAAATGTTGATGTATGTTGAGCTCTTGTTCTTAGGTTCGTTTTTGACATGTGTACAGCGTTTGCCTATGTGGGAATCGTACGAGTAGTAAACTGAAGGTGTCTATAATGTGTTGTCAGCTGATATGAAGCGATTGCAGCAGACCAGAGAGAGAGAGAGAGAGAGAGAGAGATTGATTTTGATATTGATATTGATATTGATATCTTTATTTGCCTCTTGATTGACAAGATACATAATTTGTACAATGAATGCTGATAGTGATAAGGCCAGGTCCGTTAAGCCGAATGTTTTATAGACCTGAACAGTTGCATTGAGAACAGAAACAAACGCAAATGTTTCACCGACTGCAGAGCTCACAAATACAAAACATAATAAAGAATGCCTTTGAATCATAAATATATAAACATGATATATAAGATTAAACCGAACATACCACATTCAAATGCATACACTTACACATTTGGACAAATACCACCATATATATATATATATATATATATATATATATATATATATATATATATATATATATATATATATATATATATATATATATATGAGTAACAACATAAATCACAACATCCACCTCCAAGCAATATACATGCATATATAAACATATATGCATATAAACAAACACACACATTCATACATACAGAAACACAATCACATACACAAGTGCGTTGCAACATACAATGTATGCACAGACTTGCATACATACACACATGCGCCCATACATTAAAAACGAAAAGATCCAGATACATAATTGCATACACTGTTCCATATATATGAACATAAACATAAGAAAAACATATGCACATAACACGTTGCGTTGCGTTGCGTTGAGAGAAAGAGAGGTGAAGAATTCGAAGAGTGTGTCGTTAAAAGTTGGTGGGCGAAACTCACACTTGCACACTTCCATATGTATAAAACAAAATGATAAACCCAGTCTTCGTAGTTGATATACATATATATATATATATATATATATATATATATATATATATATATATATATATATATATATATATATATATATGAAAGCTTATTTTTATTATTATTATTATTATTATTATTATTATTATTATTTCTTTTCATCATTAGCATTACTATTCTGTTTACTTCTCGATTTATTTATTTTTTAAGCTCTTACCATCTCAGTATAGGAAGATAAACGGTTCTGCCGCAGTGTACCATCAAATCTGTCGTGCCCACTGGACGACCTTCATTGAAAACGTGACCAGGAAATGGAAAGCTAATATAATTCCACTCTTATTTTAATTCATATGATGTGTGCATGTGTGTGTTATTTTTAAGCTCTCATTAGTATGGTGGTGGCGATGGCGCTGGAGGAACATAACAACCTTGGCTTCAGTGCTCAGTAGCCAATGCCTGAGGAAGAATTGCAATGTTAGCTGTTAGTTATGTCAGTGCAGGGGTGAACTGAAATACAATAGGAAACACATCCCATCATTGCAAGATAGTTTTGTTTTTACCACCGACTACGTTGGAGAGAAACGGTTTTAGTTGTTAGATAGTCGCTTTGGAGCTTGGGTAAGACGTAATCAATCTCTCTCTCTCTCTCTCTCTCTCTCTCTCTCTCTCTCTCTCTCTCTCTCTCTCTCTCTCTCTCTCTGCAAATACAATCCACGTGACGGTTTGAATGTTAAGAAGACACGTGCGTAGCAGTGAAGGAGCAGAAACATTGAAGCACGATGTAATAACAAACTGCAGCTTCTACAGACGCGCGTGACTAATGATTCGGTTAAAGCAACTTAAAAACACTACGCAGCAACAGTGCTTAGAGAGACACTCCTAGCTAGTTGTACGTAACAAGGTATGCTTATTAGTATTCATATCATGAGACACCGACAAAGTGAAGGCAAGCAGTAAACACCATCTATATGCTATGAGCCAGGCTGTGATGCAAGTGATTGGCAGGAATAGATAATGTGGAGTGGAATGGCTCTGTGCAGGGCATACGTCAGGCAGCGCGGCACTTTCCAGCCCCTGCAGTGAGGGTTGGGTACCAGCGGGCAAGGCAGAAGGCACGGTGGAGTCATCACAGACTGAGGTAAGACAGCCCCACTCTCCTAGCTTTGACTGGCTGCTGTGTGCTGTTCTCCCTTCCTGCCACTTGTGACGTTTTGTTTGGCGTGTGTCTTGTCACCGTGCACGTGTGGTTCTGTGATGCACGTAGCAGGTGATTCATGAGTGTATATTGTAAAGGAAGACAAGAATATTCATCAGTAGAACATGTTTATCTTACACTATAATACTATAAATAACCCTGTCATAGATTTCATGACTACGCTTCATTAAGAGTTTGGTTATCATGGTGAAAGTTATTAAAGGCTTAAATATCGAGGGTTGTTTCAATCATTTTAATAATTCACAAAGGAGGAAAACGAGATTGAATTACCAGTGAAAACCAGTAGCCATGGGGACGATGATGATAGTATTAGTGAATACGATAATAATAATAATAATATGAGTGTCTCTTTAACAAACAAGTTCAGAGTATTATGAGTTTAAGAATGTCACTTGTTTTATTCCGTATTTCCTACCGGTGAAGTTGATAAATGTGTTTAACCATTACCTATCCCTGAATTCGCCGGTAGAGGACAAGATAACCATAACAGATAAGACTTGTGTGGTCACTCGGGACTATTTGATTGTGTAAGACTTGCGTGAGAGATCGAGGCAAGAGTCGGTATTCTTATCAGTTATTTTTAGTACTCAGGGATTGTTGTAGATACTTTAGAGGATGGAACACAGGATACAGTCATTGGGCCCTGCTGTAACATACGGTGGAGGCAGCTGGTGTATGATGCAATGCCCTCTTGTTTCCTTCCTTTGTGCTTTCCTTTCTTATTTACCCTTTTGAGTACCATAACTCATTTCCATATACAGTCTGGTTACTATGTGGTGACTTTATACAGCTTTAGAAACTTTTGTGGGGGGATTGAAATAGTTACCACTTTGGCCATTAATCTTCTGACTTCCATAGACCCCTCTTAATGTCAATAAAATGGTCTATTCGTATACAAATCTCAAGGTTAAAATGTATCTCAGTACTGAAGGGGTTAATACACACTTTCGATGCCGCACTCACTGTAAAAGGCAACTCGATAAACCATTCACAAAGCAGAGATTCGCGAACCACACTAGAATTATAACCATGAATGTAAGGAAAGGGTTTTTAAAAGAGTTATAAAGTATGTGCTTCTTAAGAAATACATGGATAAGCATTGTTAGAAGGAGAGTAACAGCACATTCATCTCCGGTGTGTTTTGTTTCCTTTCTTCAATGTTTATTACTCTGATCTGACATACACTTCTTGTTTGACCGCTTATGCATTCCTGGCAGATAAGAGGAAAAATGCGAAACGGCGAAAATACGCACAGCATGTTATACTTTTCTCTTTAACTGCAATGCTTGTTAGTTCGTGCCTCAATGCGTTTAAGCAGTACGAGGGCTAAAGATTATTTACTAAACTTTTTCTTGCCTACTATTGGTTTCGTCTTGCTCGTGGAGTGTTCTCTCCCAATTGTTTAACTTAGATATTAGGGGTTATGCACTCGCCACTTTACATGAGACGGAGAGAGAATATGAGCTTTACTGAATAACGTGTGTGTGTGTGTGTGTGTGTGTGTGTGTGTGTGTGCGCGTGTGCGTGCGCGCGCGCGCTCGCTCGTGTACGTGCTTGCGTGCGTTTGTGTGTGTGTGTGTGTGTGTGCTTGCGTGAGTTTGGTTGTGCATAAATCTGTGTGTGTTTGTGTGCGTGCGTGCGTGCGTGCGTACGTGCGTGCATGTAAAAGTTGTCATTTTCCAATTTATTAAATTTGTTTCATTCATTTAGTAGTTATGAGGAAGTATTGCCATCTTCGTAATACCTGTGTCAATGAAGCAGCTTACGCAACTGACACGTGGTAATATTGTCGCTTTGCGATTGAGGATGTGAGGGTCGGGAATGCGCCGGGCCCACGTGTCTCAGCAAAGGGAGTCAGGTGCCAAAATGTTAAGGAGCGAACGGTACTGGGCCTCGTCATATTAATCCTGCTCGTTGTTGTCTATTTTTGAGCTGTAGCTTACGTTGGCGTTGAACTCAAACCGCAAGTTCATTGCTTTGACGCAAGCGCACCTAAATTGCTTTGCCAACTATTTTTTTTTTCTCTTCTCACGTGTGGGGCATATGGCCACTCTGGGCCAGTCACTGTCCTCACTCTGTCAGCATACCAAACACGTCGACGCAAAACACTGTATAACCACAACTTAGGATCCATGACCTTATGCTCGCATTACCACGTATGTTTGCCTACGCTGATACAACATGACCACACTGGTTCGTCTTTCAGCGATGAAAATCTAGCCGTGACTCTCACTCCAGTCAACCACACTTTCCTTCCGACTAGGCAACCTCGCACGCAGCAGCCGTGCACGTGCGTTTGTTGCTACACACCTAAATGATGTAATAGATTAATGACTATGAAATCAATGAACATATTTTAGTATATTAGGTGCTTGCAATATAACTAATTGTCATAGTATTTAATCTTCACTTGGTCTTTAAAAGCAAGCAACTGACGAATATCAATAGCGGCAAGGCTGCTGGCATGTGTTGGTTAGATATTGTTGTGAAGGACGGTGCAAAGGTGGTCTTATTGCCAAGCACACCGCTGAGAGAGTAAAACTATTATGGGGTTCAAAAACAGTTGGACGATTAGAGATTTAAAACATCAACATTGTGATTTTTGTGATATGGTGTCGGGGGCTGGCTAGGCGAGGTATGTAGGGATTGGGTTAGCAATGTTGTCGATGTGCTGATTCACTCCGGTCTTGTCATGCACGGTTGCAGGAGGTAGGCAGCACGTGGCAAGGCCAAACCGACTACCCTTATCGGTGCTGTAAGCGATTGATGCTAGTTACTTCTCCTTCTTGCTAACCTTGTTATCAGCTGTAATCTTGTACCAGTCGAAACCCTTGACCATTGTAAATCTT
The DNA here is from genome assembly GCF_017591435.1 of Portunus trituberculatus. Classification (NCBI taxonomy): domain Eukaryota; kingdom Metazoa; phylum Arthropoda; class Malacostraca; order Decapoda; family Portunidae; genus Portunus; species Portunus trituberculatus. The sequence goes on along the minus strand of NC_059294.1, from coordinate 6,108,977 downwards.
GACCGTATTGTATCCTAGACGAAACAAAACGTTACGGAAAAGATCGAGAATTTTTTGCTGATCTCTCTGTACAATACTTGGAGAATGGAAGGGATTTAGATTTAATTTAATACTTTTTCTTTACCAGATACAGTTAATTCATTTTCTTCCCTACAAGCTAAAGGTGGCTCTCGTGAAGCTACGATGAGGCTTGTATATAACTCAAGTATCAACAGTCCGGTAACTCTTTTCTTCATTTTGATGATCTACTGGCCGAAAGAAAGCAGGGCAATGCCGACAGGAATGTGAAAATATTAGCTACCGAGAACTATGCCCACATTATTTTTGCTCCCACCGCCTCCCCCGCCCACAACACTGCTGTCACTGCTACTACTGCCATTGGTGGTGGTGGTGGTGGTGGTGCTGCTGCTGCTGCTGTTATTGTTGTTGTTGTTGTTGTTGTTGTTGCTGTTGTTGCTGCTGCTGCTTCTGCTGCTTCTGCTGCTGCTGTTCCTGTTGTTGTTTTTTTCTTTATGTTGCTGTTAGTGTTGTTGCTACTGCTGCTTTTATAATTACTATTAGCCAACCAACCCGAATGTGTGTGTGTGGGTGTGGGTGTGTGTGGTGGGGGAGGGGGGGTTGTGGGTGTGGATGTGGCTGTGTATAGGTGGGTGGGTAGGTGTGGGTGCGTGTGTCTGTATAAGTGTAAATCCTTCAGACAGTAACTGAACTGGTGTTTTAGAAGTGTAGAGAGCAACACAGGCTGACAGACGGAAAGGGTTGTTGATCATAATGTGTCCTTGTGACGAAATTTTGATTTTTCTTATCAGTCTGAGTGAGTTGATAATGTTTCAAGTCTGCCCCCAGCGCAGCCTAGTGTAGCCTGTTGCCACGTGTCTTGGAGCATGAGGGAATGTAGTTGGCACGTGTGTGACCTTGAGACGGTCCGTTCGCACCACAAGGATGACAGGCTATTCGTTACAATACTTCGCGTGGTTTGCAATATCATGACCAACACTTCTGTCGCAGGATGAAGCTACTGACCGCGGCATTGGTGGCGGCGGCGGTGGTGGAGGTGGCTCTTTGTGGCCTGCAGGTGGTGACTGAAGGAGGCAGAATTCAAGGTGTAGGAGATGCAACAATCAATGGCAGAACATTTCACGCCTTCTACAGCATTCCGTACGCCAGACCTCCCATCGGTGACTACAGGTTCAAGGTAAGCTATCATCGGACATATTCAAAGACTTTTCATTTCTTCTGGTTTATTTCGAGCATCCCTCCACCCCCACCCCTCAGGTCCGCCCCACAGAGATGTTTTCGTCTGCCAGGAAATGCCTACTGTTGTGGCGGCAGCCTTGTGTGTAAGATTTATTGCAGTGAATGACCTTGGCCGGGCTTGTGTTTTTATCTTCGTGTTTAAACATCTCATGAACTTGTATTACTATGTGTTTACTTTCTCTTTACTGTACACTACAATCTCCATGGTAATACACACACACACACACACACACACACACACACACACACACACACACACACACACACACACACACACACACACACACACACACACACACACACACACACACACACACACACAGTTCCTTTTATAACAGACAGCTAGGTGACCACTACACTTAGGAAGACACTGCAAGCCCGTTTATCTGCATGCATACTTCGCGGATACTTCCATTGAGGGAGAGAAATGAATAGAGCATATGTTCGAATTTTGTTTTATCATGCCAGTTTCTGTTATCAGACCATGCAATCTCCAGAACCATTAATTTTGTTATTGTAAACTTGATGGTCAATGTGACAACGAACGAGAGAATGACAGACAGTGGGCGCTGTAACTCCCACACAGGCAGTTCCAGTGCTTGGGTCAGTAGACTGGTGTATGTGGTGCACGTTGAATAAAGTCCTTAATGTGAAGTTACAGTAATCTGTCTGGCTGTATGTTTAATACTCCTACTCGAGATGATCATAGAAGTAACGATAATGATGATAATTGTGGTCAAAGCAATGCATCATTGTAACATTCGTAAAGTTACTCTCAAGATAATTGAAACCAGATTTTCACATGAATTTTAGTATCAAAATCATGTTCATAGTGATTTTTACAGTATTAATGACCATTAGTGTTCTACTATCATTATCAATTAGCCCAATGCCACCATGATAACGTTGGGGCATTCTTCCCCGCGGAAATTTTACCATGTTCGTTTAATCAAAGTAGAATGAATACCAGGATCATAATCACCGAGTGAAGACCATAAGAACCATGCATAACCGCTGCTCTCACCGCCTGGTATTCGTACCTCCTCTGTGTGGTGTGCGGCGTCCATCTGATACTATCCTCACTCGCCAGCCTCACCAGTCCTCCCTTGCAGGATCCTGTGAAGCCCGTTACTTGGCAGCGGCTGGCCGACGCTACCCGCATGCCCAAGAAGTGCCTCCAGGTACCCTTCGTTAATACCATACTGAATAAGCATCTGGAACCTGAAGAAATACCAGGATCCGAAAACTGCCTCTTCCTGAACGTGTTTACCCCCGTGGTGAGTACCGGATGTCGGTTATCTGTTATGTGTGTGTGGTGTGTGTGTGTGTGTGTGTGTGTGTGTGTGTGTGTGTGTGTGTGTGTGTGTGTGTGTGTGTTCTATTGTGGTTAGTAGTTTTAGTGGTGTGATAATGATTTCTGTATTCTATTTAATCGCATAGGTTAACTTATGTAGGTATTTTGTCTTTTTTTTTTTTTTTTTTTCCTTTAGACCAGTGGTTCTTAACCTTTATCAGTGCCCGTACCCCTTGATATCTCAGAAAAATTTCTCGTACCCCTTCCAATATAAACACTACATAAACTTATGAAAAGGGTTAGTGATAAAAACCTTGCTGAGAAATTATTAGATTTTTTAATTACTGAACAAAGGCACTTTTTTTTCTTAATTTCAAATGAAGTGTCAATTAGTAGGATTCAATGAATGCATGTTATAACAGTAATTATGAGTAATACTACATAATACACCAACACATTAATACTAACTTAAAAAATTGAGACAATTATAGTAAGAGGAAAATTAGGAAAATATGTTTTGCTTTGTCATGGTAAATATACGGTACCATTGCACTGGCTACCATGTCTCGTACCCCTAGGTTTAAGGTTTCGTACCCCTTGGGGGTACAGGTACCCCAGGTTAAGAACCACTGCTTTAGACCAACTTGATATATTAGAAGCATTCCTGATTAGTAGCCACGGGAATGGAAGGTGTTTCCACTGAAGAGTGTGCCACAAACATGAATTAATCTCTCGTTAGGGTTGTCAAATTAGCAAGTCCTTCGGTAGTGTTCATGAGAAAGTGAACCAAGTTAATGTTTAAAGTCAATGATGTGTTGAAGTGGAGACTGCACAAAGTGACGTATACTTTAAGATAAAAAGAGACGTTTATCTAATCATTGAAGTCTGCTGCCTCTTGACTCGGGTCAATATTCTTAATTGCTACAGGTTCTCTCACGGGTTATTTTATAAGTTAACAGACATAATTAGTCTAATTTTCATGATTTGTTTTCAGTAGGGATGGATCTTTGTTGAACTATCATTAAGTCTTGAAAACGTGTGAAAAAAAACCCACTGACTTTTATCCTTGAACCTGTTCACAGTTTTGTAGGTAAGACTCCGGAGCGATCGAGAAAATGTGTGATCTAATGAGGACTGTCCATTCATCCTCCTTGTTCATTGATTGCAATTAGTAATTTAGACTTCATATGCCACATGCTCCTTTGGTAGTTTCTGTCTATACTTGTGTAAATCGGAGTTTCACCAACTGTTGCTGTTGCATTCTTAATCGTATGTCGTTCAGCTAAACAAAAAGGTAGGAAGAGAGCTAAGGTAGTACTCAAACGTTTGTGTCCATTGGGATTGTTACCTGTACTTCCATATGCAAGATTATAGTTTGGTTCATGAGGTCTTGAAGAATAACAATGTGATTCAGTACGTGGTTTACTGTTGATGTTTCTGTGCGAGCGTAGAAAAATTAAAGCATTGATATTTGTTCAGTGCCATGTTACATATGTTTAGGATCTGGTTTAATATTTGTCTAAATATTTAGAAAAGTTCATATAATATTGATACGATGTACAGTGTGTATGCCTGAGTAGAAAACAACACCCAAAACTCACTAACACTCCCTCATTGCCCTAAGGTCAGCTCCGTCCCAGAGAAGGCGAAGCTCCCTGTGATGGTGTGGATGCATGGAGGTGCATTTTACTCAGGCGGAGCTGAAGAATATCTTCCCCACGCGATACTTGACCAGGACGTGGTGTTGGTGGTAGTACAGTACCGACTGGGTGTCCTTGGTAGGTAGCCAACATCTTAACGACCTGTCTAACACAAGCGTCTTCCATCTTGCAAAATGCCGGTGACCCCCTCCTTCTTGGCAGGTTTCTTGTCCACCGAAGACTCAGTAATGCCTGGGAACCTTGGCCTCAAGGACCAGACGATGGCGCTTGAGTGGGTGCAACGCAACATCCATCTCTTCGGCGGCGACAGGAAGCGAGTCACCATTTGCGGAGAGAGTGCCGGGGGGGCCTCCGTCCACTTCCACATGTTATCGCCAAAGTCCAGAGGTGAGGTGGAAAGCGGTACTAATATCACCTCAAAGTAATATATTATCAAATTTATTAGATTTCATACGAAACTACATGAAATGTAACACCAGTTCCGCAGGCATCATGGCACAAGTCAGAGCAATTCAGGGGCGATCACAAGCCAGGATGAATGAGGAGTGTGATGTCATGAAGGACATGCAAGTGGAAAGAGGAAGCACTTGTGTGTTTCCAGTGTATGGCTGGCACACAATATATGGCGTTATAAAGCAATTTGCATTACCTACACCAACGAGTAATCCTCTGTATAGTAAACCAACAGTAGTATAGCCGTGTGGTCCTTGTTTAGTCAAATGATAGCTACAGTACAAGTCCTCTTACATATCGCCTCCCCGCAGGACTCTTCTCCCAAGTTATAATGCAATCCGGCACTGCCCTTCAGTCTTGGGCCCTGAACAGCAGGCACCGGCAAGAAGCGGAGACAGTCGGCCGCAAGATGGGATGTGAGGATGTGCAGAACAGCACCGCCTTGCTGGCTTGCTTGCAGAAGGTTGACGCCAAGGAACTGACAGCGTCACTGCAGGACACTTTTGTGAGTCTTTCCTTCATTAATTTTGCAGTAGTCACGCAATAGAGACTAGAAACCAGTAAATCGATAATAAATGTTTGTTTCTATATTTAATTCCTTTTGCTTTCGAAATAACAAGCGATGTAGGGAACATATATGTGTAGCCTTTGCAGCATGATACTACTCCTCCTATCGCCTCTACAGCAATGGTTCCTTTTGCCGCTCGCCTTCATTGCGAGGGTGGACGGCGATTACCTGCCAGACTTCCCCGTTAATCTGATCTCCAAAAAACTATACAATGAGGTCGATCTTTTAGCGGGAGTGACCAAGGATGAAGGAGCGATGGTGACCCGGGGTGAGTTACTTCTCGACATTTGTTAAAAATATCCATGATGCAATCAACGAAGAAATTTTTTTTTTCTTAAATCCAGAATAAAAAAAAGCCAATCATCGTGTCACACACACACACACACACACACACACACACACACACACACACACACACACACACACACACACACACACACACACACACACACACACACACACACACACACACACATTTGAAAGAAAAATTTTAGATACTATAATTTGTACATTTATGACCCTCAATGTTGGATTCCGCAGCATTATTTGTCAGAGAAGACCTCGTCACTCAGTTGGAGGAAAACTTTACCGTCATCGGGCCACTTTCCTTGAGCGTTGAGAACGAGAAAGATTCCGTCACGTTGGCCAAGACAATCTATGACCACTACATGAGTGATATCAACTTTGACGACCACAGCTCGCAGTTCACACAGGTTCGCATCTCCCGATTGGCAGCAGCGGCAGTGTTGAGTGTCATTTATCCATGGTCACGTTCAGTGACGCCTAGAAGGAAGAACGATAGCTTTGTTGATGGTTATTGTGTTATTAGTTAGTGTTTTTTTAAGGAAACTGTGTACGATTTCCACCTCTTCAGTCATTTCTTTCCCGGTAACTAGCGGCTGAAGCTCAACTTTAAGTAAGGAAATTGTGGAAATGTTTTAGACGTTTTTTTCTTACAATACGTGATCAATATGATTTCACGTCGGCAGGACATTACAGACATCTCACTTTTTATTCCATTTTCACAGTTGTACAGCGATGTGTCATTCAACCTTTACCACGACGAAGTCACAGCACGCCACGCAGCGCACTTCCCGGGGCGACGCACCTTCCGCTATGAGTTTCAGCACAGAGGGGAGGCCAGCCTGTCCGACTGTTATGGCACTGAGAAGGGAAAACACTGTTAGTATCTGCCAGTGAAGTGCACGGCATGTACACCAGTGCTTCTCAGCCTCTCATTGGTTTATGCGTCCTTACTTGACCATTTGATAAATTAATTTTCTCCTGTGCGTAGGACGTTTGATTTTATAAAATTTCAGGAATGTTTCTAGTTTACACACACACACACACACACACACACACACACACACACACACACACACACACACACACACACACACACACACACACACACACACACACACACACACTTGGAGCTGCAAAAATCCATCAGAATTACGTGTCAGTTCCGGTACGGAACATAGCACTAATGTGTTCATGCCACTGCAGGGGTTGGTCATGCCGATGAATTGTTCTATCTATTCACTGGCGGGCCGATGTTTGAACCATTCCTCAAGGAAGGCCTCACTCGCCCTGATGACCTGCACGTAAGGGACATGATGCTCAAGATGTGGACAAACTTCGCCACTTCGGGGTAAGAAGTTACGAAAGAGCATGGTTACGAAAGATATATATCCACAGTTTTAATCAACACTCAACTCTTTAAGGTTGTATACCTATGCTTCACACTCATTACATGGATTCCAGACGTCGGCGACCATGGAACGCCATCCTTCTTTTTTCATCCAATCTAACCACATCCACAGTTGTCCAGCCATCACCGACGTGTTTCAGCAATGTGTCCATAAACTTGATCCTCTGTCTTCCTCTCGCTCTGGTTCCTTCTCCTCTCCCCAACAAGCATTCTATCTCTCCAGTCCATGTCTTCTCAGTATATGGCCTACAAAATTTTGCTTTTTCCTCCTGATACTATTCACCTGTGTTCTTTCCATTTCTGCTCAATACTTCTTCATAAGTGATCCGCGCACTTCAAGGGATTCTCAGCATTCTTTGCATGAACCACATTTCTACTGCTTCTATCTAACTTTTTGATCATGTTCTTTATCGTCCATGTCTCACAGCCATACGTTAATGTGGACCATACATAACACTTGAGTATACGTTGCCTTAGTTATATTTATGCTAATATTGGTCAATATCTTTCTTAACTGTCTAAAAGTTTTCGTAGTTATTCCAATTCTTCTTTTTATTTCACTTACACAATTTGCCTTTTCTGTGACAGTACTTCCTAGATATTTAAAATTGTCTACTTGTTTGATTACTTGTCCCTGGTTTATAATTTGAACTCTCAATCTCTCATTTCTTTTTGTTATTCCCATCACTTCCGTTTTCTTGGTGTTGATCTTTAATCCTCTCCTACATGCGTCATTTAAATTATCTACAAGTGCTTGCAATTTTACCTCGGAATCTGCCAGTAAAACTATATCGTCCGCATAACCTATGTTATGTTGTTTCTCCCAATGCGAATTCCTTCCATTTCTTCCATCTCCTCCAAACATTTTTGTCCGTACAACGAGAACAAGTCTGGTGAGAGTACGTAGTCTTGCCGCACTCCTCTCCGTATCTACCTATTCTGTGTTTTTAATTTCTATTCCTACTGCTGCCTTTTTTGTTCCCAGTATAGGTTATTTATCATTTTTACATCTTTGCCATCCAATCCAATCTCCTTTAACATGTCAATCATTTCCTCACATCTAATCGTATCAAAGGTTTTCTGAAAGTCCACGAACACATGTATAGATCTTTTGCATTTCAGCTGCTCTTCCTGTTACCATCCTCAGGCCAAATATTGCATTCACCGTCCCCTTACCCTTTCGAAAGCCGTACTGCTCCTCCGCCACACAGTTTTCAGTCTTTTTTCTGTATTTTGTTTCTTATAATACTAAGAATTATTTTCCCCAGTTGGCTCATAATACATATTGTTCTATGTTTTTCACATTCTAAAGTTCCTTCTTTTTTTCGGTATGGTGATGAACGTTGCTTCTTTCATTATTTTAGGTATAATGTCGGTTTGCTATTTTGGTAATTTTCTCCATTCCTAGAGTTCCGATTGCTTCCACCATCTCGACTGAGATTTCGTCTTTTCCTTTCTTTGTTTTTAATAGCCAGGTTTACTAATACTTTCAAAATTACAGGTCCTTCCATTTCCATTTGTTCTTCCAGGTTCTGTATGTTTCCTCTATTGTCGTTGTAGAGTTCTGTTATATACTCTTCCCATCCAGCTAGAACATCTAGATTCATAAGTACATTATCTTGTGCATCTTTGATAATTGTGCTTTTAGTTGGTTTCTTTTTACCGCTCATCTCATTTATCTTCTCATACATCTGTTTAGGGTTCCTTTTCTCTAACAGTTCAACTTCCTCGCACCTTTCTTTTAACCTTTCCTCTTTTCTCTCCTTACATTTTTTTACTTCTCTGTCCACCTCTGGGATCTCTTTTAAGTGTCTTCGTCTCTCCATCAGTTCCAGGATCTCCTCCGTCATTCATCTCTACTTTGCTTTCCTTCTCCTCTCAGGGAGCCTACTGCAGATGGAGGAGGTAGTAGACACCTACCGAAACAATAACTTACTCCCAGTGAGATCAAATAGCACTAGTTTAGGAGGTGCTGTGAACCTTCCATTAAAGCTAGTTGTGATCTCGTTGAATGTTTCCCTTTGTGTCTCACAACTCAAGGGGGTAGTCACAGCCTGCCCTCTAAAGACAGCTCTCCTTCACACAAAACTACATGCACTTACCACACATACACCCTTCACTCCAAATCAAAATTTAAAAGAAAAATGGGACCCAAAATAAACAACGCCTCGGAGTCCCCTCTGGGAGGGACCAAAATGTCCCCAGGTCGGACACCTCTCCTGTTAAAGACCACAAATGCCTTGACACCTCCCTCAACTTTTTCTACATTAACTTCTGCAACATTCGCGGTCTTAGATCTAATTTTCAATCTGTGGAACACCACCTCTCCTCTACTAAACCTCATCTTCTTTTCCTCACCGAAACACAGCTGTCTGAGGCAACTGACAGTAGCCCTTCTCTGTTCCCTCCTACTTTCTCTATTCTCATTTTCATTCCAAAGCTGGATGTTGCGTCTATGTACGCAACGACTTAACTTGCTCTCGTGCCCACGCTCTTGAGTCTTCCGAATTTTCCACCATCTGGCTACGACTTAACAGTCACTCTCAAACTAAATTCATCTGTGCTGTTTATCTCTCCCTAACTCTTCTGACTATAGTAATTTCTTCGACTACTTAACTTCTAAAGTGGAGCACATTCTGTCCCTCTACCCTTTCGCTGAGATTTCCATTCTTGGAGATTTCAATGTTCACCACCAGCTTTGGCTTTCCTCTCCTTCACTGACCACCCTGGTGAACTAGCCTTCAACTTTGCTATCCTCCATGACCTAGAGCAACTGGTGCAACACCCTACTCGTATTCCTGACCGTCTTGGAGACACGCCCAACATTCTTGATCTCTTCCTCACCTCTAACCCTTCTGCTTATGCTGTCACCCTTTCATCTCCGTTGGGCTCCTCCGATCACAATCTCATTTCTGTATCTTGTCCTATTTTTCCAATCCCTCCGCAGGATCCCCAAAGCGAAGGTGCCTCTGGCGTTTTGCCTCTGCCAGTTGGGGGGACCTGAGGAGGTATTATGCTGATTTTCCTGGAATGATTATTGCTTCCGTGTCAGAGACCCATCTCTTTGTGCTGAACGCATAACAGAGGTGTTAGTATCTGGCATGGAGGCGTACATTCCTCATTCTTTTCTCAACCTAAACCTTCTAAACCTTGGTTTAACTCAGCCTGTTCTCGTGCTATACATGATAGAGAGGTTGCCCACAAAAGGTACTTGAGCCTTCCATCTCCTGAATCTCATGCACTTTATATCTCTGCCCGGAATCATGCCAAGTCTGTTCTTCAACTTGCCAAACACTCTTTCATAAATAGGAAATGTCAAAATCTTTCAAACTCAAACTCTCCTCGTGACTTCTGGCATCTAGCCAAAAACATCTCAAATAACTTCACTTCTTCATCTTTCCTTCCTTTATTTCATCCTGATGGCACCACTGCCATCTCTTCTGTCTCTAAAGCTGAACTCTTTTCTCAAACCTTTGCTCACAACTCCACCTTGGACGATTCTGGGCTTGTCCCTCCCTCTCCTCCTCCCTCTGACTATTTCATGTCTACAATCAAAATTCTTCGTAATGATGTTTTCCATGCCCTTGCTGGCCTAAACCCTCGGAAGGCTTATGGACCTGATGGGGTCCCTCCTATTGTTCTCAAAAACTGTGCTTCTGTGCTTGCACCTTGCCTGGCCAAACTCTTCCAACTTTGTCTATCGACTTCTACCTTTCCTTCCTGCTGGAAGTTCGCCTACATTCAGCCTGTTCCTAAAAGGGTGACCGTTCTAACCCCTCAAACTACCGTCCTATAGCTTTAATCTCTTGCTTGTCTAAAGTTTTTGAATCTATCCTGAATAGGAAGATTCTCAAACATCTGTCACTTCACAATCTTCTGTCTGATCGCCAGTATGGCTTCCGTCAAGGTCGCTCTACTGGTGATCTTCTGGCTTTCCTTACTGAGTCTTGGTCATCCTCTTTTAGAGATTTCGGTGAAACTTTTGCTGTTGCGTTAGACATATCAAAAGCTTTTGATAGAGTCTGGCATAAAGCTTTGATTTCAAAACTGCCCTCTTACGGCTTCTATCCTTCTCTCTGCAACTTTATCTCAAGTTTCCTTTCCGACCGCTCTATTGCTGCTGTGGTAGACGGCTACTGTTCTTCTCCTAAACCTATTAATAGTGGTGTTCCTCAGGGTTCTGTCCTGTCACCCACTCTCTTTCTATTATTCATTAATGACCTTCTTAACCAAACTTCTTGCCCTATCCACTCCTACGCTGATGATACCACCCTACATCTTTCCACGTTCTTTCAGAGACGTCCAACCCTTCAGGAAATTAACAGATCACGCGGGGACGCCACGGAACGCCTGACTTCCGATCTTTCTAAAATTTCCGATTGGGGCAGAGAAAATCTAGTAGTTTTCAATGCCTCAAAACTCAATTCCTCCATCTATCAACTCGACACAACCTTCCAGACAACTATCCCTCTTCTTCAATGACACTCAACTGTCTCCTCTTCCACAATGAATATCCTCGGTCTGTCCTTTGCTCATAATCTTAACTGGAAACTTCACATCTCATCTCTTGCTAAAACAGCTTCTATGAAGTTAGGTGTTCTGAGGCGTCTCCGCCAGTTTTTCTCGCCCCTCCAACTGCTTACTCTGTATAAGGGCCTTATCCGTCCCTGTATGGAGTACTCTTCGCATGTTTGGGGGTTCCAGTCACACAGCTTTGCTTGATAGGGTGGAATCGAAAGCTCTTCGTCTCATCAACTCCCTCCTCTGACTAACTGTCTTCAGTCTCTTTCTCACCGCCGAAATGTTGCATCCCTTTCTATATTTTATCGCTATTTTCATGGTAACTGTTCTACTGATCTTGCTAACTGCATGCCTCCCCTCCTCCTGCGGCCACGCTGCACAAGGCTTTCTTCTTCCTCTCATCCCTATTCTGTCCAACTCTCTAATGCAAGAGTTAACCAGTACGCTCAATCATTCATCCCTTTCACTGGTAAACTCTGGAACTCCCTCCCTGCATCTGTATTTCCAAATTCCTACAACTTGTCTTCTTTTAAGAGGGAGGTATCAAGGCATTTGCTCCCCTAATTCTGGCTGACGGTTTTGGCACTTTTTCTACTCCTTGGAGAGCCAGCGCTCAAGTGGGCTTTTTCTAACTTTCTTTTTTTGCCCTTGGCTGGCCCTCTTCCCTACGTAAAAAAAAAAAAAAAAAATGACTACTCTTGCTCCACCTCTTCCTCGTTATCGGTATCGTCTTCATCCTGTAATGCCTCATATCTATTTCTTACTTCTATTTCAAACATATTTTTAACCTCCTCTCTGTTTAACACATTACAATCTCTTCTTGCTTTTTGTTGTGGTCTTACTCTTTTTTTTCAACTTAACTCTTATTTTCGCTACCACTGGTACATGGTCACATCCACTTCCACAATCCGCACCTGAATATGTCTTGCATTGAATTATGGCGTTTCTGAACCTTTTGTTAATTTTCAAATAGCCAGTTTGGTTCTTATATCTTCCCCCTGGGCTTCTCCATGTTCATAATCTTCTTGGATGATGCCTGAAGAAGGAGTTAGCCACAACTTGGCCTTTTTCAGCACACCATTCTACCCACTTCTCTTCCCTTTTCATTTCTTTCTCCAAGGCCAAACGGGCCTATAACATCCTCATACCTTCCCTTCCTTATTTTCGCATTTAAGTCACCCATTATAATATTTAACTCGTGTAATTTACATTGTCTCATGGCTTGTTCTACCATTTCGTAAAATTCATCCAACTCATTATCTCCGTGGTCATTTGTAGGAGCATGTATTTGAATGATATTTATATCTATTGGTTTCCCTGTAAGCTTTACGAGCAAAACTCTGTCTGATATCGATATGTATCCTTTCAAGCATTTTGCCATTTTTGATGTCATCTTTACCCCTACTCCTCTTTATTGCTCATCTCCTTCACTTAACACGAATTCTACTCCCCCATCTCCATATCTGCCATTACCAGTCCATCTCACTGATCACATTCATCACCCCGATCACGTCAAGCTTCATCCTACACATTTCTTGTCTCAGGTTATCGTATTTTCCTGCTTGGTATAGGGTGTTGACATTCTATGTTCCCACTCTTATCATCTCTTTACCGCGCATTACATGGACTTATCGAGAACAGCATCTCTGATAATATACAGGAAATAACACTATTGGCCTTTTAAGTATGAGATGTTAAAACTGAACTTTCAGCAACCCAACCCCTGACGCCTCCCTGGGTTTCACGTGGGAGCCCAGCACAGCTGACAACCTACACTACCTCGCCATCACCACTTCGCCCTCCATGCAGCCAGACAATCGGAAAAAGGTGAAATGTGTGTGTGTGTGTGTGTGTGTGTGTGTGTGTGTGTGTGTGTGTGTGTGTGTGTGTGTGTGTGTGTGTGTTTTAAGTGTAGCTTTGCTTTATTCATATGTACGTTTAATTTCTTCCCTTGGCAGACACGGGACTTCTTCGCCTCCCTGCCAATATCCACTTGGAGGATTCTGTACGCAGACCAGCAGCAACAACAACAACAACAACAAAAACAACAACAACAGACCGAAACAGAACGCGTGCAGGATGAGCTTTGACAACTCACATTGGATTAGCACACCACACGCCATCATCTCCTCAGTACTTAGAAAAGGCAGATGCCAAGACAATGAACACGAGGCCTCCACAGTGTTGGAGCGTGATGATGGAACAACAGGTATAACTTTTCACCCCTGCCAAGTTGGTCATTCTGTAATTATTTCTCCACAGAACAAGTTACATAAGTCCAGAGCTTCCAGTGGATGTCCGGATAACTTTATATGTAAATAAACTTTTTGGGTGCAGTGCACTTAATTATTATTCTGTGGAAATACACGTAATCGTTTTAGTATAATGTCATATATGTATATTTGAATGTTGAATAATAAAATGAATGCATAAATAAACATTAAATTTCAAAGCGCGGTGATGTTCTTGAAGTAGTTGTGTGTAAACGCCTCGGAAGGCAATTGAGGACGAAAGTTAGAGAGAGAGAGAGATGAGGGTGGGGAAACGAAAAGACAAAGCAAGAAGTACAGTATATAATTACAACAAACCATACCAGGAGCCATTGCCAGTAGTAATAAGGGAGAGTAGGGTAAAAAGCCCACCTTAAGGCAAAAGGCCTGCTGCATTCAAGCTATTTGACCAATATATCTGAGACCGGTTATGCTAGAAACCTTAGTCAATGAACTACCATTGCTCAAATTTTTATTCATCTATTATGATTGTATCCGTAGGGGTGAAATTTTGATTTACAGGGTGGGGCGCGGATACTTCCCGATTTGAGAATGAAATAAAAACCTGTTCACAATTCTTTATTCTTCTTTTATGCATTTCACAAAATATGGGAGATTTATTTTTACACTGTTTTAAAGACAATATCTTTTAAATGTCCACCTCCATTTTCAATACACTGATTCAGACGATTTCGGAAGCTTTGGTCTACTCTCTCCAGCATGTTGAGCGGTATATTGGCTATTTCAATTCGGATGGCATTCTGTAGGTCTTCCAGGGTCTGTGGACGGTCGTTATAAACCAATCTCCACAGGAAATAATCACAGGGGGCTAAATCAGGTGAGCGCGCAGGCCAGTTTAAGTCTCCTCTCAGGGAAATCAGTCGGTCAGGAAAAGCTTCTCTCAGGAATCCCATTGAAATGCGTGCAGTGTGGGCACACACTGATTTAGCCCCCTGTGATTATTTCCTGTGGGGATACCTCAAATCCCTGGTTTATAACGACCGTCCACAGACCCTGGAAGACCTACAGAACGCCATCTGAACTGAAATAGCCAATATACCGCTCAACATGCTGGAAAGAGTAGACCAAAGCTTCCGAAATCGTCTGAATCAGTGTATTGACAATGGAGGTGGACATTTAAAAGATATTGTCTTTAAAACAGTGTAAAAGTAAGTCTCCCATGTTGTGTGAAAGGCATAAAAGAAGAAGAAAGAATTGTGAAGTGTGAACAGGTTTTTATTTCATTCTCAAATCGCGAAGTATCATCCATTAACAGGGCATCTTGAAATAGATCCAGGTTGGCAACCAGTCATTAAAAGTGGTGTCATCCTCTTACGTGCAAATACAAACATTGGGGTAATATATGTTCCAGCTGCATTAACTGCACAAAGAACGGATGTTTGTCCACGCTGTGACGCTCAGCACTAGTTATTCGTCCAATTGATTTCACTCCTTTTCTTGCCACAATGTTATCTGGAGTCTGCACATTCGTTATACTTGTCTCATCCACATTCCACACGTGCCTTGAACTGTAGTTACCCTTCGACAATTCATCACGATAAATTTCGAAGAATTGGTTGACCTGAGGACGATTAAATCCTACCGCTAGTGCCATGCTAGTAGCCTCTAGCTTCCTGATTGAGAGTGTAGGGTTTCTTTGGAAAACTCCTGCTAGCCAATCTTTTCCTGCCAATTTAGTAGTCTTGCAAAATCGATGGTTGATCTTCATTTCTTCGGCAAAATCAAAAGCAAGTCGCCGTTCAAAAATAGGTGTGAGGCCAAACAGAGCTTTTTCCATTGCACGAATATGAGAAACCAGCATAGCCTCATGGTTTTCATCGAAGTCTGGTCTGAAACGGCCTAGCTTTGCTGCCCCAGGATTCTTGACTTTCCCGTCCCGATGTCGTCTGAGAGTTTAGCAAGGGATGCCATAATTTCTGGAAACAGTTTTTAGTGGTGTTCCATCCCGAATTGCTTGTAGAGAATCCTGTAGAACTCTGGCCCCATACGAAGCACGATTTGTCTTCCTTTGGTATACGCGTGGCATCTCTAAATCTGAAACACAAAAATATAGCCTATTAGGTCTTTGGTTTATTAAACTAAGCAGAGGAAATAGACAACAAGCATATAAGTTATTGTAGAATAATTTGTTGTAAATATCATAGTATAATCAAACCAATAAAGCATTAAATAATAAACACCTAATAATGAGGGTTGAAAAGAGTTTTTTTTTTTATCGCACGTGGGGTAAAAAGCCCCCCAGTGGGCCTCTTGACCCTCAACACCAGATTGGTTGTAAACAAACAACATAACAAAACAGCACTTTCTTCAATTCAGAATTGCAATGCAAGGTAATCTCAAGTTCCCATACTCTCTATTTATACCCATAATGCTGACATTGCATGCATAGGATATGCACATTATATCACGAACACATCACTATACTTACATGAAAAGTGGTGAAAAGAGAAAAACACGTTACTTCCCCCATCGCTCGTCTGCTACTGACTCATTAGTGTACGAGAATGCCGCCAGATGGTGTTGATCCTCTGATCAGCTGACTAGGATAAATACGTAGATAAGAGGGGAGGAACGAACGGGAGGCCTTTTACCTCTCAGGGGTCTTTTACCCCACTCTACCCTAATCTTTGTGCAATAGACTTCGCCGCCGCACCAGCCCTGATGCCAGTGCCGTCATTTCATCACCTTGCCTTCCTCACCAAGACACTATTTAGGAAGCACGCTAATGAAGTCTGCAGAAAAAGGAATTTCGCCACCAGGAGCTACGACGGACGATTGTAATGCGCAGAGAGAGAGAGAGAGAGAGAGAGAGAGACCCACTGAGTGAGTGAGTGTGTAGGTGGGTATTTGAAAACAAAATGGTTAATATAAGCAAAAAAAATATCCATGTATACAGCATCAACCAAGTATGTCATGTATAAAATATTGCTTAGTTTTTATTATCAAATTTTTTTTAACATGAAGTCGACGATGATAAGTCAAATCTTATCAACTCATTTTCCAAGATAACTACTCGTTCTTCAGGCATACCTCCTCGACCACATCAAACCGTTCCCACCACCGCACTATCGATCAGCCTCCTCTGTGTCCATTTGTACCACGAACCAAGTTTCAGGGTAAGAAACAAGTCAAGCAAAGTTGATAGATCAGAAGCTTCCTTACATCTCCAGATCCACAGGTCATATACGTAGGTGCAACGTTTAGCCTCTCACGAAAAGAGGTTAAGGTTAGTAGAACGAGCACATGATATGACCTAAGCTGGCAGCATCTAATAGTGATGTTTGCGTTGTATTGCGGTGATCCAACATATGAGGTACATAATGATTAATCTTGAATAAACACAGCATTAATTAACTGTTACTTACGATCATTCTCCAGCAAAGACATGACCTGCTAATTACAAAGCCTTAACCAACAGTACTGTAGGTTCTCAAGCTTATCAAAAGTAGCAATATATATATATATATATATATATATATATATATATATATATATATATATATATATATATATATATATATATATATTGCCAAACAGTTTGCAAACTGTTTGGAAACAGTTTGCAAACAGTTTGCATACAGTTTGGAAACAATGTTTCTCGTGTATGTGTTTCCCATCCAGAATGGAAAACATTGTGTGTGTGTGTGTGTGTGTGTGTGTGTGTGTGTGTGTGTGTGTGTGTGTGTGTGTCGTGCGCGCGGGTGTGTGCAGCGCGTGGTGACAATGAATCATCAGTACCCGCACGAGACTTGGAGTGACCATGTGGTCAACAGAAAAAACTCTACAATTAATTGAATTACTCCATTCACCCCCAGTATTGTGGGATGTTACAAGTGAAGACTATAAAAATAGAATGAAGAAGATGGATGATTTGAGGGAAATAGCCACTAAAGTTTCTGTGAGTGTCCTTTTTCTAAAAACTTTCTCACCTATGTCTTTCTCTTTTTCTTGCCCTTCCTTGACAATTGTGCCAAGTAAAATACAGAGGCTGCTGCAACAACTTCTACACTCATCAAAGGCATAACGACAACTGAGGTGTGGACAGGAAACAATGTTTGCAAACTGTTTCCAAACAGTTTGCAAACTGTTTGGAAACAGTTTGCAAACAAGTTTTCGGAAACAGTTTGCATACAGTTTGGAAACAATGTTTCCAAACAAAGTATCCTAGTGTGGACGGGCCTTGACTTGATAGACATTAATGCGCTCCATCATTACGTACTGTCTTCCAGTGTACTCAATAGCTCACAAACACCTGATATGTGACATAGATGTAAGTTGTGCCCATGACATATGGCTATCATCGGTATAAATACGTTCCTGTGTTGCTCAATAGATTGGTTGATCCGCCGTTCAGAAAGACCCTTGATCATATTTTCTGTATTGCCGGATTTGAGAGACCTTTCATAACCTTCTGCTGTAACTGTTTGCATTGACATCTGGCAGCTTGTTCAGTTCTTGTCCTAGTGGCGCAGTAGCGCTTCTCATAAGTACAGGGACTGCTACGTGATGGCTTCCTGCAGCTTCTCTTATTCTCTAATGCTCTTATAATTGTTTATCTATTTCGTGCTTTGTTGTGCATGACATTTTTAGTATCAGCAACAAAAATATGTACCCAGAATTACGTCACAAACATAAAAAACCATGTTACGTATGTTCGACTTTAACGCGCTTTAATAGTGATGAATAGTGAATGTAAGCATGAATGTTGCATGTGAGAGGTAAGATGAAACCCTATGTTGCATTAATGGCTGTCAAACCGCAGTAAGCGAGAAGTGTGACGCTGATGAAGACGTAAGGTTGAACAATTCCTGATTTGTTTTGCTATTCTATCATGTTAGCTGCTAGTAGATTAAAGAAATGACAATGGAAAAAGTAATCCATTTATATATATATATATATATATATATATATATATATATATATATATATATATATATATATATATATATATATATATATTTTTTTTTTTTTTTTTTTTTTTTCAGTTTCTCTTCTTTGGTACTTGGTCGTCTCAAATACTGGAGAAATGTGGCCCAGCTCGCCTCAAGCGCTGGTAGCGGCGCTGTTGTTAGCAATAACTCCAGCAACTGCTGGGGAAGTGCCACTTGTTGATACTGAAGATGGACAGCTCTCAGGCATCGTGGAGGAATCGGTGAAGGGCCGAATTTTTTTTTCTTTCTACGGCATTCCTTACGCACGGCCACCCTTAGACAAGCTGCGGTTCACGGTAGGTTCATTCACTCTTCAATCTTTGTTGTCTTGATTCTAATGAGACGGCATACGTGATGCTGATGCATGGCTAATACCGATAAGAAATTGAAATCAATAATTTAGGACTGTTACGGCAATACAATAATTCGTTTATGATTTGTGTAGGTTTTCAGTGTGAGTTGAGTCTGAGTCTGAAGACTAGTACTGCATCTGTTTTCTAAGAAAGCTTGAGGAAGGATTTTTTGTGTGTATATCATCCACCTTTGTCTTGTTAACACTGATAGAATGGGAAGGTCAGTGAGCAATGTGCAGGTGGTGCTGAGAAATCCTTATAGGCGAATATGTCTAGGCAGAGTTGCAGACCAAAGTCATTATGGAGCATCTATCGGCAATACTGAGATTACACAAATCTTGTTTTTGCCGATGATGCAGTAATCTTAGCTGAGTCACTGGAGGTTTTGGTAATAGCTCTAGAGGCACTGCACGAGGAGGCGAAGTCCCATACCTTGGTAGGGTTGTACGGTGGACTGGCCTGGCCCACGGCGTTATGAACTCGCTCAACACGAGTACTCGTATTTGGCGTTGTCGGTACCTGTGCAGACGGACAAAGATTCGGATCTTCAAGTCGCTGGTGATCCCTGTCTTACTCTATGGTTGTGAGACATGGAAACTGAACACCGATCTGAAGAGGTGAATTGATGTCTTTGGTACTAGATGCCTTCGCAGGATCATGGGGTACCGCTGGTATGACTGTGAGTCAAATCAGCGATTGCTCCGTGAGACTGATTCGAGGCTGATTACCAGCATAGTCCATCAACGCCAACTGGATCTATATGGGCATGTGGCACGCTACCCGGAAGCCGATCCTGCATATTGGGTTGTCTCTGAAAGGGATAACCCAGCATGGAGGAGGCCAAAGGGACGTCCACAGAATTCATGGCTGCGGCAAGTCGATGCCTCCTGCTGGGAGTATTTGGCATGGGAAGGAAGCCTGCTTGGAGACTCGCCTGGAGTGGGGCCATACGGTAGGCGACTTTAGAAAGAAAGCATAATTTTTTTTATCTATTTTTCACTTTTTACGAGAAATTAATGATTGATAATATAATTTTGCATAAAAGAAGAATAAATGAATAGCTAAATAACCGTTTTAATGGGATCTTGACTCAGTAGTGAGCATATCGTTTCCTCAGGACCCCAAACCTGCACCAAAGTGGGAGGGAACACGTGACGCCTCAGTGCCTGCGGCGCCCTGCTTGCAGTGCGACCTCATCAACAAATGTGTTGGAAAGGAGGGATTGACAGGTAAAGAAGACTGTCTCTACCTCAGTGTCTTTACACCGAAGGTGAGTGAGAAAACTACGTACATATATAAAGAAGAAACGCGTAAATATACATGTTATACAGCTTTGGTTAATCTTCCACCAATGGAATTGTGCTTAAAAGAATCAAACTCTAACATAGGCGAAACAAACAATTTCACAATATTTTTTTTATATTTACTCAATTTCAGCATTTATTTATTACCTTACCTATTCGCACCACACACAGGTAAAGGGAGGAAGACTTCTACCAGTGATGGTGTGGATTCACGGAGGAGGGTTTTACTATGGCAGTACTCAACATTACCTTCCTCATATCCTTATTGATCAGGACGTGGTACTGGTGTTGGTACAGTACCGGCTTGGTGTTCTGGGTAGGTAACTTGTGTCTTGAGCTGCCCTGGTCTCTCCACTCAATCCGTTACTTTTCTCTAACTCTGGCATCCTTATAACAGGTTTCCTATCCACCGAGGACTCAGTAATGCCTGGGAACCTTGGCCTCAAGGACCAGACGATGGCGCTTGAGTGGGTACAGAGGAACATACACGTCTTCGGCGGAGACAAGACGCGTGTCACCATTTTTGGGAGAGCGCTGGCGGAGCCTCCGTTCACTTCCACATATTGACGCCGAAGAGTAAAGGTAAGTTACTATTTACGTATTTACGTGAGTTGTCACCATCTTAATATGCGATTGCCTGCCTGCTGTCACATTCGGTCCTAACCACGCATCAATTATTATGTTTGATTAATTGATTGTTTTTTTTTTTTTTTTTTTTTTTTTTTGCATTAATATTTATTTTCACTATATTTTCCAACGCATCTATAGCATTTTTTATTCTTTTATTTTACCTGACATAAAGAATCTTCATAGTTCTTTTTAATCTCATAAGTACATTAATATATGGACTTTACTTTTTGAAGAGGTGAATTGCAATAAATTCACATTTTATCCACAGGTCTTTTCTCTCGCGCTATCCTGCAATCAGGAACTGCACTGTGCCCTTGGGCCATGTACAGAACACCTCGGAAAATGACCCTTGAAGTGGCCAACATTCTTGGCTGCCCCACAGATCAGGGAAGCGAGTCTCTTCTCCAGTGTCTGCAGGGAAAGGAGGCAGCTGACCTCGTTCCTCTCTATCAAAATGGACGCGTCAGTAACCTCGTAATATTGTCTGGTAATATTTGTTTTTCAGATATGTGTGTGTGTGTGTGTGTGTGTGTATGTGAGTGAGTGAGTGAGTGAGTGATTATCGTGAATGATCAGAACTTAATAAATAAAATAATCAGAAACTTTTCTTTCTGTAGGAATGGTATATCCTGCCAAATGTCTTCACTCCTTGGGTGGACGGCGACTACCTACCGGATCATCCTGCCCAGCTGATGCGTGACGGCCGCCACGCCGAGGTGGACATCATAGCTGGCGTCACAAGGGATGAAGGAGCCTTTATGGCATTAGGTAATCCGTAAATATAATCATTGTATTTCTTTATGGTGTGTGTGTGTGTGTGTGTGTGTGTGTGTGTGTGTGTGTGTGTGTGTGTGTGTGTGTGTGTGTATATATATATATATATATATATATATATATATATATATATATATATATATATATATATATATATATATATATATATATATATATATATATATATATATATATATATATATATATATATATATATATATATATATATATATATATATATATACACACACATACATACACGCTCGTGCAGGTTCGTTGGCAGGGAAACATTTACTAGAAGAACTACAACACAACTTCAGCGTGGCCGGGCCTGCGTCCCTTCAGCTTGTGGGAAGCAGCGAGGACCCAGTGGGCGTGGCGCGCCAGCTGTACCACCACTACTTGGGCACCACCCGCGTCACGGAGGCGCACGCTGAGGACTTCATGAGGGTGAGCAACAAGTCCTCCTTATATCCTGAGACACAAGTACTTTACTTCAGATCCTCCAGTTCGCGGTCACTTTGCACTGTCTTCACGCCTTTCTCTCAAAATCCTAACACTCAATTGTTTTTTTCTTTGTTTTTTTTTCCATTACATATGTAAACTTCCTTTGTATTCTTTTAACCTTCTGTGTAGTGGATCATCTTTACCGTCTATCTCTCTTCACCTAGAACTCATCTTTCCTTAGCAAAGAGCCACACCACCTTAGTCTCGTCGTTTTTACCTCTGAACGTGCGTTGTATATCTAATATACTATTTTTTTTTTATTTCAGCCTTTACATTTCAAATGAAAAAGCAACTGTTTTATATTTACTACCTCTTCCTCTGCCTCCTACGTTTTATCAATTAATAGAGTCGCCTTACTGTACGACCGGACTGTCATTGCTACCGTGTTATAATGCTGCAGATTATGCTTTGATTCCTATAGGACACAGATCTCATCTGTCTTCCCTCCCAATCAACTCTTCTCACCCTGCCTCTACTCTACAGAAATAGCAGGTTTACTAGCAGGAATAATGATTGTTTGTTGTTGTTGTTTTTGTTGTTGATGATGATGTATAATAGGAGTAATATTTGAACCAATGCTATAAAAATTCAAATCACTTGGAGAACACCTTTAGAATAACAGCATTCTTATTTTGTTTTTACTTATACATTTTTTTTTTTTCAGCTGTTAAACGACCGCCACTTTGCCATGTGTCATGACCTCTCTACTGCCCACTATGCCAACAACCTGCATCCAGCCAAGAAAACCTACCGGTACGAGCTGCAGTATAAAGGAGAGTTTTCCTTTGGCGACCTCCTTTGTCCCTCCTGCCACCGAAACTGTGAGTGAGCCCAGGATTTGATGCTCGGCAATAATTCTAATAACAAATTCTTAAAAACTACTTGGAAGTCTTATATGATTAACATAGTGATTTTATAATAGAAATATCTACCCTGGCAGGGGTGTGTCATGCCGACGAACTCTACTACCTCTTCCCCGGCGGGCCCTTGTTGGGGTTGTCACGAAAGGACCTCCAGCGGCCTGACGACCTTGCCGTAAAAGATATCTTTACAACCACCTGGACCAACTTTGCAGCCATCGGGTAAGAGAGACGACGGGGCTCCAGCAGCCTCAGTAATAGGAAAGAGAGAACAAAACGAAATTAAGAAATGTTGCGATATTATAATTAGTAAATCAAACTTAGTCATGTTCACCGAACCAATCCACTTTGAATGCAGTTAAATTTTTCACTTCCATTAGGATTATCAACGTAAACAACAACAGTCTCCTTATCACTTCATCATTTTGAATGCGATTTTATTGGGTCATCTCAGCAACCCAACCCCTGACGCCTCCCTAGGCTTCACGTGGGAGCCCAGCACAGCAGACAACCTGCACTACCTCGCCATCACTCCTTCACCCTCCATGCAGCCAGACAATCGCAAGGAGGTGAGGATATTTTCTCTCTCTCTCTCTCTCTCTCTCTCTCTCTCTCTCTCTCTCTCTCTCTCTCTCTCTCTCTCTCTCTCTCTCTCTCTCTCTCTCACCAAAGCACTCGACATGAAACCATTCAGTGGAATTCCAGATTTATTACGATGAGTATGTTCTTAAATTTTCTTCAAACTATTCATCATGTGAGTCGCTTGTTCATGTCGCCTTGTTTTTTGGTAAATGTTTTATAAAAAGGAAATGGTGTGTTTTTTTTCTTTTTTGAAAACACTTGTGTAGCAGCCAAATATGAAGAGAGTTTCATCCTTTTCACAGATACGCAAGTTTCACAACTCTCTTCCTATCCAAGAAAATTTTATCCTTCATCCCAACCTGGTGGAAGACAGACCTTATGAGCCGAGGGATGCTGCTTACTCTTCAAGGATTGAACTATAATTTACCAAAAGGTTGTTCTAGCCGTCCTCTTCTGTTATAGTTATATGATGCCTTCTTTATATCAGGATTGCTAAGCCTTTGTTATGTCAGATGTGATTCTAGTTAGTGAAGAAAACATTATATAATTAGGGCAGGTTTCTGATCTTAATAAGTAATAAGCAGTGTCCACACTATCAGGCGGCACTGCTTACCGAGTTAATTTCTCAGCAGTGTTACCAGATGAGGTACCGGTGCAAACCCTTCATTTTTGGAGAGAGCCAGTCTCTTATCAGAAGGCGTCTGCCTGTACTGCCCTGTAGTATTATGTATTCCACACTACTTGAGAGGTGGTTCAGTCTGGCAATTAAGAGTCATTCAGTAAACAGTAAGTGTTTAAATTGCACTAGTAGAAGGACGCCCGCACATGATGGTGTACACTGAACGCTTGAAATGCAAGATCGATAACTGCACAGATACGAGAACACATTTAGTGCTTCATGGGTTTCCCTCGAGCGCCCTCAAGTGCATCTGCTCATTTATGCGTGCCTGTCGTTTGTTCGCTTCTGACGTCACCTCCTTGCCTGCCACTGGCCCTTTTCATCTTGTATATTACAACGAGAGGTGCACTGACCAAGAGTGTGGACACACGGCTGACAAGTCATGATGAATTTGCTCCCTTGCTCCTCCTCTGCTCGCATCACATTTTTTTTTTTATCAAGCTTTTGACCAGCATTGCAATGAGTGAAAGTATATGAATGCTTATGACGAATGAATTTGTGATGAAATTGTGCTATATATGCAGATATGTTCTAATATTTGTTACTAAAATTATTCAGATTAAGCAGAAAGTAGGCGTCTCCTACTAATAGTTATTTCCTGATTGTTGCAATTTCCGCCGGTGCCTCGGGACGTAGTCAGCAGTGGCTTATATAATATAAATTGAATGTTCTTGGAAATCATTCCTTATTTTGATTACATCATGATTTTATCCGAACAGTGCAAAGTGTTCAGAAGTGTTTTCCTTATACTAAGAAATGTTTTACTTGAGTACCTATCAATTATTTGTTCCTAATGTCAACACAAGTAAGTACACCCAATGCAAAATGTTATCACAGTTCCCTACCATTTGCAACACGCATCACATCAACACACTCGTAGTAGTAGCATCGTAGCGAGTGTATCAGCCAACTGCTTTCAAATGGATACATGCTTGTAGATCATAATGCTGATGTCATGTTGTATTCATAGTAGTAATAGCATTAGTAGTAGGAGCATCAGCAACAGCAGTAACAACAGCAGCAGTAATAGCAGTTGTATTTATCATTGTGGCAGTAAGGAGCAAAACAACACGGGTTTATTATATGACATGAAACGGAGTGTGCTTTTGATTGGATTGATATGAGGTTTATGTATTCATGACACTTATGAATCATTGTACAGCATTCAGCATATACGGAAAATAAATATATCTTCAGTCTGTTGTGGAGATCCTCATCGTTCCCCATCATCCCCTTCTCCCCGCCCAAAACCCTTACCCTATTTACATCAAGGTGTTAGCTGTGCATGCAAAGCCACATCATTTTTTGCTGTTTCAATTTAGCGTTTATTCTTTGATAAGCTTATCTCTACTGTTCTTTGATAATTGTTCTAAATATTTGTGCGGTAATTTCACGACAGATATATTTGTTTGAATATGTGAGTGGCGCAGTTTCGATTGATGTGTTGTGAAGTTAAGACGAGGTGGCCGTGGCATAGCAAAGGTGTGTTGTGGAAGGGGTAACAAGAGAGGTGGTGAGAAATCAAGAAGCTGGTAACTATACGAAAACTGAAGTGAAGATGGGCGCACATAATGATAAGATATACTGAAGGCTGATTAGAAGTTAACGCAAGGCAAAAGTAGCTCAGTCAAAGGCTCTCGTGTTGTGCAGGTAAGGGTATGTGATTTTTTTTATGATATGCCAGAAGGAAAGAAATGCTACCTTGGTGTGAGAAGAGACATGTTAGTGGTCATGATAGTGCTCATCTGCTGGCAGTGTCTGGCATCATAAATTACTAGAGTTGTGAATAACCTTCTATATAAACAACTTGGGAGGCCTTCTGATTTCACAACACTGGTGCTCAGGTACGTGATACATCAACTTACCACCACTGTATCACCATTTAAGTCCATCTTCACACTTCGTCTTCCGTCAGCTTCTGCTTTGTTCCGATTAGCGTTACCTGTCGTCAAATTAGAATTGATATATATATATATATATATATATATATATATATATATATATATATATATATATATATATATATATATATATCAGCCAATATCTAAATCCAAACAATTTGTAAAGTGCCTGATTTTTTTCAGGCAATTTGCGAAATGTCTGGTTCACCCAGCCAGTTTGGAAATGAGCTAAAAAGTGGGTGTTTTATAGCGTCAAACAAATCCTCAGTGTGTACAAAATATATACATTCTTGATTTCTTTCCTTCCATTTTTTTTATGAGATGAAGAACTTCGTAACGTCTAAGGATGTAATACTGCCGATTTTATTTATTTTATGCAGATTCTGCCTGTCAGATTGTAGTACTCAATTTTAGTCAGTATTAATGACGTTGAGTCCGAGTTCTTCTTCAACATAACTTTCTCGTAAAAAATTGTGCTTTCTTAGGAACCCGCAATAACTTCTACAAATTAAGTACACCTCACGGAAGGGTAATGCCAGGGACAAGGCCAACACACAACTGCTTTGGCTAGTTGTCCAGCCCCCAGACGTGTGTAATGGTTAGCACGCTCGACTCACAATCGAGAGGGCCCTAGTTCGATTCCCAGGAAGCGGCGAGGCAAATGGGCAAGCCTCTTTATGTGTAGCCCCTGTTCACCTAGCAGTAAATAGGTACGGGATGTAACTCGAGGTGTTGTGGCCTTGCTTTCCCGGTGTGTGGAGTGTGTGTTGTGGTCTCAGTCCTACCCAAAGATCGGTCTGTGAGCTCTGAGCGCACACCGTAATGGGGAAGACTGGCTGGGTGATCAGTAGACGACCGTGGTGAATTACACACACACACACACACACACACACACACACACACACACACACACACACACACACACACACACACACACACACCGCGTAGTGTAGTAGTTAACACGCTCGGCTCACAACCGAGAGGGTCCGAGTTCGAATCCCGGGAAGCGGCGAGGGAAATGGGAAAGCCTCTTAATGTATAGCAATGTTCACCTAGCAGTAAATAGGTACGGGATGTAACTCGAAGGGTTGTGGCCTCGCTCTCCCGGTGTGTGGAGTGTGTTGTGGTCTCAGTCCTACCCGAAGATCGGTCTATGAGCTCTGAACTCGGTCCGTAATGGGGAAGGCTGCCTGGGTGACCAGCAGACGACTGTGGTGAATTACACCCACAGTTGCGAGTTTGTTCGTGATCAGATCTTTTGTGAATCACACACACACACACACACACACACACACACACACACACACACACACACACACACACACGTGTTCGAAGGCTGGCTTCACAATCCAAAGGACCTAGGTTCGTTCCCCAACCGGCCGGGGTCGAGAATTCCTAATCTTACCCATACCAGGATCATCTCAGTAAATATGCTAAGAAAATTTATCAAAATTATAGTTACTCTGTACATTGTCTGCCATTTTTGGCTGATATCTAAATTGACTTCGTGAACCAGGCAATCCGAAAATAAATCAGTCACTTTGCATATATATATATATATATATATATATATATATATATATATATATATATATATATATATATATATATATATATACGTGTGTGTGTGTGTGTGTGTAATTCACATGCTTCTCGGTCGTCTGCTAGTCAGCTAGTCTTCCCCATTACGAAGCGAGCCCAGAGCTCATAGACCGATTTTCGGGTAGGACTGAAACCACATCAACACACAACACACACCGGGAAAGCGAGGCCACAACCCCTCGAGTTACATCCCATACCTATTTACTGCTAGGTGAGCAGGGGCTACACATTAAGAGGCTTGCCCATTTGCCTCGCCGCTTACCGGGACTCGAACCCGGCCCTCTCGATTGTGAGTCGAGCGTGCTAACCACTACACTACGCGGTGTGTGTGTGTGTGTGTGTGTGTGTGTGTGTGTGTGTGTGTGTGCGCGCGCGTGCGTATGTGTGCGTGCGTTTATAAATATGTAACCATGGCATGATGTGTAAAGTTGATGTCTGTTGATGAAATTGTACATTTTTCAGTAGCAATGTCTGGTTTTGTGGGTTTACAGCATCCCATGCATAATGATACGAGTGTAGCAACGTACAGCGAACTTCTTGATAAGTATTACACAACGACGGATGGATGATGTAAGAAATGACGTATTAGAAAACAGGCAGCGTATCAACCTTAGGTGTGGGAGGGAGCGAGGCAAACAGAAATCAGGCAATTGCTAGTCACTCACACGAATATGCCGCCAAGACAGTGACATTGAATACGTTTGGATTATATAACAGGGAGTGTGCTGGCATAGTGTTTTTCCGCCATGGTTAACCGCCAGTCCCGGCCCTTCCATGTCACCAAGCCACACTTGAACTTCACACCACAGATAAGCACCGCCTTAAAAGCGCATATGTGCATAGAACATTTTCCACTGAGAATAATCTGTACTTTTATTTATTGCAATATTACAGAAACTTGTTTTACTCTGTGTAGTATTAATATATTATTTCTATTTATTTTGTTTAAATATATTTCTTTTTTTTTATTATTTGTTCCTAATACGCTGATGCACTTTTCTTCGACTGCTTTTTGGAAATTAATATAAATGTGTTTACATTTTGAAATCACAGACAGCTGGAAGATGAAGTTTACCGTCGGAGTAATGCCGATGGTCTTTCTGGTATTATGGGTAATCGACGAGACTGCCGCAGAAGCACCACTCGTTGAAGCTGATGCTGGTCGCGTCTCAGGGATTGTGGAGAAGTCAGTGAAGGGTAGATACTTCCATTCCTTCTACGGCATTCCCTATGTTCGGCCACCCGTAGGAAAGCTGCGGTTTAAGGTAGGTTAGCACACACACACACACACACACACACACACACACACACACACGCGTAGTGTAGTGGTTAACACGCTCGACTCAAAATCGAGAGGGCCGGGTTCGAGTCCCGGCGCGGCGAGGCAAATGGGCAAGCCTCTTTATATGTGGCCCCTGTTCACCTAGCAGTAAATAGGTACGGGATGTAACTCGAGGGGTTGTGGCCTCGCTTTCCCGGTGTGTGGAGTGTGTTGTGGTCTCAGTCCTACCCGAAGATCGGTCTATGAGCTCTGAGCTCGCTCCATAATGGGAAAGACTGGCTGGGTGACCAGCAGGCGACCGAGGTGAATTACACACACACACACACACACACACACACACACACACACACACAGAGAGAGAGAGAGAGAGAGAGAGAGAGAGATTATAATGAGTGGAGGTGGCGAGATGGAATCCCATGTTCCTTTGTCATTCGTCACCACTCTTCCTTGTTCCAGCTTCTGATGTGGTAACAGGATAATAATCGACCATCTGTTTCCCTCTCTAGGATCCTCAGCCCATGCCGAGCTGGAAGAGCACGCTGAAAGCTTTCATCCCCGCTGAACGTTGCGTCCAGGTTTCGAATTTAGCAGATAAGGGAGGAAAGATTGTGTCGGGTAAAGAAGACTGCCTCTACCTCAATGTATTTACACACCAGGTGAGCCAGAGTGACAGCCCTTTCAGTCACTCATGAGGAAAGAAAAGAACCCTACATAAAGAAATTAACGCGATGTTCATTAGTATCTGTAGCAGTGTTGTACTTGTTGTCGTTGTTGTTTCTGTAAGCATTTCATTGTTACGTACTGCACAAATTTAGACACCTTTTTGCTGAATTAATAACAAATTCGAGAATACCATAAAATTCACATCCACGTACACCCTTGCTTCGATACTGAAAATTTTTCACTGAACATGGAATATATTGATTTTGAAAAGAAATGGTTTCATTATTCTTTCGACTGATGCGATGATTCCCCATGAACAAACCTCTCTCTGATGATATTGATGCTATGTCTGTTTTTCATCACAGGTGAACACAAGTACAACCTCGCCGGTAATGGTTTGGCTCCACGGAGGCGGATTAACTCAAGGCAGTGCCCAAGACTATCTGCCACATGTTCTCCTTGATTACGACGTTGTTTTGGTGGTGGTGCAATACCGGCTCGGTGTGTTGGGTATGTGATGTGTGGCTTGATGATGACATAATGCTTTAGACTATAAAAAAAATAGCCCTATTACTTGTATCCTTTGGTATTGAGAGTGTCTGCGCTGGACAGGTTTTCTGTCTACTGAGGACTCGGTAATGCCTGGAAACCTGGGTCTTAAGGACCAGACGATGGCGCTTGAGTGGGTCCAGAGGAACATCTACGCCTTCGGTGGAGACAACACGCGGGTTACTATCTTCGGAGAGAGTGCCGGTGCGGCTACTGTTCATTTTCAGATGCTGACCCCAAAAGCCGAAGGTACTGGTTTTCCTTTCGCTGTTTTGTATGAGAACTGCTATAAAAGGATTCTGTTGTTTTATTTTCAACCTTGGCAAGACAGTAGATACAATAGATTATGGCATTATCATTGGTTTTGATGTTTCTTCAGTCTGATTATTATTTCATGATAAATTGATACTTCAATTTGTCAACACAGGTCTTTTCACTCGCGCTATTTTGCAATCTGGAGCAGCACTGTGTCCCAGGTATGTTAACAATACTCCTCGAAAAATAGCGCATTGGGTTGCAAGTAGACTCGGCTGTCCTATCGACCAGGGCAGCGAACACCTTCTTGCGTGTCTGCAGGGCCTGGACGTGAGTCTCCTCTCGCCGCTGCATGAACAACTCAAAGTTCGTATTCCAGGACATGTCAATCATAACCTCAGTAAACTATGGTCTTAAATGTTTGTTTCTTCTTTTTTTGTGTGAATATTTGTCTGTTTCAAGTATGTTTTACTCATTTTTATGATTATTTATTCTTTTTTTCTTAGAAATGGATGCACTACCATTTGAATTAACTCCTTGGGTCGATGGACACTATTTGCCAGACCACCCAGCCCAGCTACTTCGTGAAGGGCGCCACGCCAAATTGGACATCATAGCAGGCGTGAACAAGGACGAAGGAACAGTGTTCGCTCTGCGTCAGTTTTACATCGTTATATACATATATATATATATATATATATATATATATATATATATATATATATATATATATATATATATATATATATATATATATATATAGTTTGATATGAAAATTTAGAGGAATTTTACTTTTTTCGGATAAGCGAAATTTCAAAATCATGTACTTTTTTTTCCATGTTTTAGCTGCGTTGGCAAAGAAACATTTCTTGGAAGAACTACAGCACAACTTTAGCGTGGCCGGCCCTGCGTCCCTTCAGCTTGTGGGCAGGAGCGAGGACCCAGAGGGCGTGGCGCGCCAGCTGTACCACCACTACTTGGGCACCACCCGCGTCACGGAGGCGCACGCTGAGGACTTCATGAAGGTGAGAGGCGTTACTAGACACCTTACAATTGATTATCACTAAAGGTATTCACTAAGTTCAATGATAAGAACATTAAGAATCTTCGTATACATTTGGTATTTCCGTATGACCTTTTTTTGCTTGACGAGAATTGTGATGAAATTCTCCTTTGACCAAAAACCTCATGACTTTATTGTCCTCTGTAACAACATGTTGTAGCAGTAACATGTTTATCTCTTTTTCTAGTAACGTGGTAATTTTTTTTTTCTTTGCTGTTTTCCTTTCATGTGATGTAGAGTTAATGTGTAAGAAATTAAGGAAAGAGCGAAGTTGTCATGTGCAGTGTGGTATGATATGGCCAATACTTGTCATAGTTCTCTCGCCTGTCCTCATGTGATGGCACAGCTTAAAAGTATAGATGTGCTTCAAATAGGTATCCACTCCGACAGGGGAGAGAGAGAGAGAGAGAGAGTGAGGGAGGATTTTAGAGTTTTTAAAAGTTTGCTTTATGTATTTGGTTTCGTTATGCAACAATGTATGTATCATTAAAATATTAAACATATAATATATATAAGCATATATATATCAGGATATATATATATATATATATATATATATATATATATATATATATATATATATATATATATATATATATATATATATATATATATATATATATATATATATATATATATACACTTATTTAATCGCAAACGTATTTTTCATTGTATTTAGATGTTAAGCGACCGCCATTATACTGTGTGCCATGACCTGACCACCGCCCACCACGCCCGCCAAGTCCATCCCGCTAGGAATACTTTCCGCTACGAGCTGCAGCATTCCGCTCAGCTCTCCTTCGGCCAGCTGGCGTGTCCTGCATGCAGCTTTCAGTGTACGTAGTAGTGTTACGTATTTACTTAGTTTTGGTTATTTCTTATATGGTTTTTATTTCTGTAAGAATCATGAACTAATGTATTCAGCCACACTGCTGACTTTACAGGATCCGTGATGGTTCATCTATAGCAGGGTTCCCGGTCTGGTGTATGTGGCAACACTTACCTCATTAGAAAGTAGTGAGCAGGTTTATCCGGTTTTACAAAAAACAAATAAGTAATGATACTAATAGGGGTAACAATGAGAAAAAGTAATGTCTTCTCAGAGGCCACCTTGCTTGTTCACTGGTTAGATTATACCTGAAAATCTGACCATCTAGTGATAATAGCGGGACAGACGTAAAACTACTGATTTATACAGTATGTGCAGTGACTGCCATGTGAAGGCCTCGTCTTCATGGAGCGTTACTTATGTTCTCGTGATCACGTATCGCATTACATGAAAATTAAAACAATGTGAATACTAAATTAAGTAACACTAAGTACAGTTCCTGAGTGTGGGATCAAGATTAATCACTAGCGGCCCAAGGCAAGACTTCACGGAAGTCTTGCTCCTCCTCCTCCTCCTCCTCCTCCTCCTCCTCCTCCTCCTCCTCCTCCTCCTCCTCCTCCTCCTCCTCCTTATCCTTCTCTTTCTCTTTCTCTTTCTATTCCTCTTCCTCTTCCTCTTCCTCTCCTCCTCCTCCTCCTCCTCCT
Organism: Portunus trituberculatus; assembly: GCF_017591435.1. Classification (NCBI taxonomy): domain Eukaryota; kingdom Metazoa; phylum Arthropoda; class Malacostraca; order Decapoda; family Portunidae; genus Portunus; species Portunus trituberculatus. The sequence continues at coordinate 6,075,750 of NC_059294.1, read as the reverse complement.
CCTCCTCCTCCTCCTCCTCCTCCTCCTCCTCCTCCTCTTTTCTATCCTCACATTCACTATCATTACCATTATTGTTAGGTCAGATTTCATTAATTCATAATAGTGGGGTACAAACAGGAAAAGAGAAAAGAAAACGATGTTCTCCTACGTCTTTATATTTAATTTACATAACAACAGTTCACACTACTCCTATATATTGTTATGGCCAAAGTTAGACTAAGCGTGTTTGGCTCATATTCTCAAACTTTTATGTGCTCCACCTCTACTATTTTAAAGGGCTTTATCTAATTTCACAAGTTTTTTTTTTTTTTTAAGGTGTTTGCTCGGTTCTAGAGGCAGACTGACAAGAATTCTACATTATTAACTGGAGAAACCCTCTTGAAATTCCCGCTAATCATCCCTGTGGCCTTGGAAAATAGTCATGATGAAAGAGCAGAGTATTCTTAAGCAAGATTTTTACGGTTCTAGAGACAGAGTGACAAGATTTCTACATTATTAACTGGAAAAACAATCTTGAAAACCCTGTTAATCATTGGAAAATAGTCACGGTGAGAGAGTAAAGCTTTTTAGAGTACAGATCTTTTTATTGACAGGGGTGTGCCACTCGGACGATCTGTACTATCTCTTCCGCGGCGGCCCCATGTTGACCCCACACCTTCCCTGGGAGCGACCAAGTGACCTGCAGCAACCTGACGACCTGGCCCTCAGAGACATTATCTTGACCCTCTGGACCAACTTTGCTGCCACCGGGTAAGAATCAAGTAAAGAAGCAGATACAACACGCCTTTCTTGGGGAGACATGCGAGTATGATTTGATGAGCCAGGAAGATTAGATTATGTAAGGATAGTTCAGAGTGTGTTGTAACTAATGCAGTAGAAAGGAATGCTAGTCTAGTAGGGTTCGTTTACTTCACATGGTATTGCTCAATCTTTGCATATATTATGATTCATCCATACACTAGCTTGCTTCTTTTACTATTGCAATAACTTAATCAGTCTACCTCTGTCATTGTCGTCATCTACAATTTATAAGTCCCATTTTTTATTTTTTTTTATTTATGGATTCTCTCTCTCTCTCTCTCTCTCTCTCTCTCTCTCTCTCTCTCTCTCTCTCTCTCTCTCTCTCTCTCTCTCTCTCTCTCTCTCTCTCTCTCTCTCTCTCTCTCTCTCTCTCTCTCTCACACACACACACACACACACACACACACACACACACACACACAGGAACCCAACCCCTGACGCCTCCCTGGGCTTCACATGGGAGCCCAGCACAGCAGACAACCTGCACTACCTCTCCCTCACTCCCTCTCCCTCCATGCAGCCGGATAATCGCAAAGAGGTGAAGAAAGATCCATCATTTAGGTGTTTTAGTAACGAACATATGTAACTGATTGTAGGTGTTGTATTTGAAAAATTCTTCAATCTGCCATATCATTTATGACGTTGCCTTCCTCGTATTCTATTAATAGGTTAATAGATTTAGAGATTTTTGTAGTAGTCGAAAACTAATGGAAGTTCTTTCTTGCCACAGGTACGCAGGTTCCACAACTCTCTTCCTACACAAGAAAACTTAATCCTTCATCCCCACTTGGTGAAAAAGCAAATCTCAGGATCAAGAGTCCAGTGCTCAAAGACTGAGTTTTGAATAAATGAAAATTATTTTCTATTTTGAGTAATTGCATTCCACACACACACACACACATATATATATATATATATATATATATATATATATATATATATATATATATATATATATATATATATATATATATATATATATATATATATATATATATATGTGTGTGTGTGTGTGTGTGTGTGTGTGTGTGTAATTTTTTCACCACGGTCTCCTTCTGGTTACCCAACAAGTCTTCCCCATTACGGAGCGAGCTCAAAGCTCATAGACCGATCTTCGGGTAGGACTGAGACCACAACACACTCCACACACCGGGAATGCGAGGCCACAAGCCCTCGAGTTACTACATCCCTTACCTATTTACTGCTAGGTGAACAGGGGCTACACATTAAGAGGCTTGCCCATTTCCCTCGCCGCTTTCCGGGACTCGAACCCTGACCCTCTCGATTGAGTTGAGCTTGCTAACCACTACACTACGCGGGGTGTGTGTGTGTGTGTGTAATTCACTGTTTGATCTGCTGCAGTCTCTGACGAGACAGCCAGACGTTACCCTACGGAACGAGCTCAGAGCTCATTGTTTCCGATCTTCGGATAGGCCTGAGATCAGGCACACACCACACACCGGGACAACAAGGTGACAACTCCTCGATTTACATCCCGTACCTACTCACTGCTAGGTGAACAGGGGCTACACGTGAAAGGAGACACACCCAAATATCTCCACCCGGCCGGGGAATCGAACCTCGGTCATCTGGCTTGTGTAGCCAGCGCTCTAACCACTGAGCTACGGGGCCGTGTGTTGTAATTCACTGTTTGATCTGCTGCAGTCTCTGACGAGACAGCCAGACGTTACCCTACGGAACGAGCTCAGAGCTCATTATTTCCGATCTTGGGATAGGTCTGAGACCAGGCACACACCACACACCGGGACAACAAGGTCACAACTCCTCGATTTACATCCCGTACCTACTCACTGCTAGGTGAACAGGGGCTACACGTGAAAGGAGACACACCCAAATATCTCCACCCGGCCGGGGCATCGAACCCCGGTCATCTGACTTGTGAAGCCAGCGCTCTAACCACTGAGCTACCGGGCCGTGTGTGTGTGTGTGTGTGTGTGTGTGCATCTCTCTCTCTCTCTCTCTCTCTCTCTCTCTCTCTCTCTCTCTCTCTCTCTCTCTCTCTCTCTCTATATATATATATATATATATATATATATATATATATATATATATATATATATATATATATATATATATATATATATATATATATATATATATATATATATATATATATATATATATATATATATATATATATATATATATATATATATATATATATATATATATATATATATATATATATATATATATATATATATATATATATATATATATATATATATATATATATATATATATATATATATATATATATATATATATATATATATATATATATATATATATATATATATATATATATATATATATATATATATATATATATATATATATATATATATATATATATATATATATATATATATATATATATATATATATATATATATATATATATATATATATATATATATATATATATATATATATATATATATATATATATATATATATATATATATATATATATATATATATATATATATATATATATATATATATATATATATATATATATATATATATATAAATAAAATGAAGCCTTACTGGCACTGATTGTAGATGACGTCTTAGATAAAAAGAATGTTTTGCGTCATGAAGTTATTCTTACAGTTCCTTGCTTGAAGGCTGACCACAAAAGGGGACAAGGCTTTGATAAGAGTTTGCTGATGAGACAATTCCACTTTCAGACTGTCAGTATGACATGCACGACAGTGTAAAGATTTAACAGTTCTTTCGTCGCTGATGCATTACATCTCAGCCATGTTGAGTTTCTTTGAATATTAAGTTTCAGGTAAGTCCTGCCAGGTTTCAGTTACTCGCCCAATAAACTCTACTACGAAAACTTAATAAGTTTGTAAGGCATGACTTTCCCTTTGTAAAGCCATGCTGAACACTCTCTCACCCCTCTGTCTATCATTCCTCCCTTCTTCCTTTTCTTCATACCTCTTTCTACCTCTCTCACCCAGCCTTCTCTCCCTCACCTTCACTCTGCATGGGCCTTACCTAACATAGCCTCTCTCTGCCCTTTGCCTGTCAACGAAATTGAAAGTTTGCGCCCCATCACCTCTGCTCTAACTGCGTATCAGCCTCTTCCTCATTGCCGCAAAGTTGCATTTTTCTTATCCTCTGATCTTGCTAACTCCCTGTCTACCCTTCTCCCTAGGCCTCGCTGCACAAGACTTACTCATCTTTATTCTGTCCACCTCTCTTAATCTGAATTGTTCATCCTTTTGTCTGATAGAGAATATATGAGCAAACTTATTGTGACTTATCAGCCTTGTGTATCCACACTGTCGATGCTTATACATCCGTTGCGGCACATAAGTCTGTGACAGACAATGTTCTGACAAAAGCGCATGGCAATCATGAAAAGTAATATTACTAGAACAACTTTTAGGTAAATCAAAGTCCAATCTTTCGCTCTTACATGCTGCACGATCTTGTTGCGTCCCTGATCTCCATGAATGACCTTTGCGGATTCAAAGGAACGCATTTATTTCTCTTTTTTATGAGTCTTAATTAATTTATATTACTTACATATATTTACATTCATACGATCTTCTGATAACAACGAAAAAACTAAAATTATATTAATTTGTCTTCATTCAAATTCTATCAAATATCTGAGAATACTTAAAATCACATTAGGCAATTAACATTCAATGATAAAACACATCCCTGCAACTAATATTTTATAAGGAAACACATCCCACGCATACACAATCCCCTTTTGTTATTACACAACACCAAGATTTTCTCTGACTGCATTATAAGTGTGTGGCTCTATTTACTGGTACTGTGACTGGCGGCTTGTCAATCATGACCCTCTCTGGTCTGACAATTCTGTCTAGCTTGTCTGTCTCTCGCTTTCTCTCCATTACTCTCTTTTTTTTTTATAGAAGAGGGGAAAACTAGCCAAGGGCAATATAAAAAGAAAAAGATGGCCCACTTAGTTGCCAGCCACAATGCAGGTCGGTGAGAATTAGCCAAATAAAGGGATAAATGACTTGAGACCTCCCTCTTAAATGAAGTCGAGTCAGAGAGAAGAGAGAGAGAGAGAGAGAGAGAGAGAGAGAGAGAGAGAGAGAGAGAGAGAGAGAGAGAGAGAGAGAGAGAGAGAGAGAGAGAGAGAGAGAGAGAGAGAAACTGCCCGCCACAGCTGCAGCAGCACAAAGCATGGCGAGCAGCTCTTTTCGCCACGTCGCCGGCGGGCTGGTACCCGCTTTGAGTATATGTATTTAATGTAATTAATGTATTTATGTATCATCATACTTATACTCAATAAACAATTAATAATTGAATAATAAGTTGCGCGGTGGGAGGTGGGAAGGTGGGTTAGCGGAGGCCACAAAGCGGGAGCACAACTCACTACACAAAACATCTACGTTAATATCTCACAAAATAAAGCAAAACACAGCATGTGTGCATACAGTATTTCTCGACATAGAATTACTTGAACTAACGAATCCCAAAGTATGTACCTTAACTCCCTGGACACCCTGTATAGAAAACATGTTTTGTCGAACCTTAAGCCGACTGCACCTTCTGACATCAGTGAGCAATACCCTGAGTGCCACCGCCTGCTGAGTTACTCACCAAGGAACGTATAAGAATCACTGGTATTCATCCATGAATGCCGCAGCCGAGGTTTCATTTAATGGGGATACAGTTCGCTCCTGTCCCGCCAAGGTCCTGGTCATGTGTGTAGAACCAGCTCCACAATAAACTCGTTAATTTATTCCTCCAACCCTCCCATAGCGGCCTCACATTCCCGTCATTTTTTTCTTTGCACCCAACGCTCATCTTATCCACACTCACGCACTATTGCCTCAGTTCTGTATGTTTCCCTGTGCCGTGCGCATCCACTCGTGTCCTGCCTTGTGATTGAGGTGAGTGTAATTCACCACGGTCGCCGACTGGTCACCCAGTCAGCCTTCCTCATAACGGAGCGAGCTCATAGCTCATAGACCGATCTTCGGGTAGGACTGAGACCACAACACACACTCCACACACCGGGAAAGCGAGGTCACAACACCTCGAGTTACATCCCGTTCCTATTTACTGCTCGGTGAACAGGGGCTACACTTTAAGAGACTTGCCCGTTTCTCTCGCCGCTTCCCGGGACTCGAACCTGGGCCTCTCGGCTGTGAGTCGAGCGTGCTAACCACTACACTACACGGTGTGTGTGTGTGTGTGTGTGTGTGTGTGTGTGTGTGTGTGTGTGTAAGCCAATACGTTTGCATTTTTGCTTTAGATATTTTAATCTTATTTGCGTCTTTCACCAGCAGGATGAGGCGTTGCAGGGCTATAGTGACGATGGCGGTGATGGGTGTGGCGATTGCTGCAGATGTACCTTTCATTGAGACCAAAGGCGGGCGCCTCTCGGGCATTGTGGAGGAGTCGTTCAAGGGCAGAGACTTTTTCTCATTTTACGGCATTCCTTATGCTCAGCCACCCTTGGGCAAGCTGCGATTCAAGGTAGGATGCCGGACGGTGAAAATTTGTTCATGAAAATACAGACACTTGGTTTCATTAAAGTAATATGAGGAGAGTGGTAAAGTATTAGATAGCAATGTGTCCCTTCTTTCAGGATCCCGAGCCCTTTCAAAACTGGGTGGGCCTGGGTGAAGCCTCAGCCCCTGCATCACCATGCATACAGTTTTCAAATTTTGCACAGACGCTTGGAAAGAATGAAGTGATAGGACAAGAGGACTGCCTCTACCTCAACGTGTTTACTCCCAAGGTGAGCCAGATAGCCCAAGGTCAAATTCAGGTCTCTCTCTCTCTCTCTCTCTCTCTCTCTCTCTCTCTCTCTCTCTCTCTCTCTCTCTCTCTCTCTCTCTCTCTCTCTCTCTGTTGCTAATGTAGGAATAAAACTATCTTTAAATTTTTTTTTTTGTTGAATGTTATTCTATTCCTATTTTTTTCTTTTACCGTTAAAGAAATAGATATCATTACACTTCAGAAGTTAATCTTAGTTTTCTGGTTTTTTTTTTTTTTTTTTTTTTTTTTTTACTGCATTGTGAGTGTGTACCTTCTTTCCTGACTTCTTTTTTTTTTTTTCTTTGACCACCTTCTCTGATATGCAGAAAAATGGAGCATATACAAACCCAAGTCATTATACACCAAACAAACATGATAATATTTGTTTATAATGTTTGAAGCCGACAACAGGTGTTACATTATAAATCAATGTGTCATCACAGGTGGAAGAAATCGCGAAATTGCCGGTAATGGTTTGGCTTCATGGCGGGGGATTTGTCCGTGGTAGTGGCAATGAATACCTTCCTCACGTTCTTCTCGACCACGACATTGTGTTGGTGGTGGTGCAGTACCGCCTGGGTGTCCTGGGTAGGTGATGAGTGGCTGCTTCTTCACTTCCCTCATGCAGCAGGCAATGCTCTCTCTCTCTCTCTCTCTCTCTCTCTCTCTCTCTCTCTCTCTCTCTCTCTCTCTCTCTCTCTCTCTCTCTCTCTCTCTCTCTCTCTCTCTCTCTCTCTCTCTCTCTCTCTCTCTCATGATACTAAAATAGCAAGTGCGTGTGTGTGTGTGTGTGTGTGTGTGTGTGTGTGTGTGTGTGTGTGTGTGTGTGTGTGTGTGTGTGTGTGTGTGTGTGTGTGTGTGTGTATATATATATATATATATATATATATATATATATATATATATATATATATATATATATATATATATATATATATATATTTTCTAAAAGAATTTCTTTTACCTCTTCCGTCTCTGTATTTTTTTAATAGGTTTCCTTTCTACCGAGGACTCGGTAATGCCTGGGAACCTCGGCCTCAAGGACCAGACCATGGCGCTGGAGTGGGTCAAGAGGAACATCCAACACTTTGGCGGGGACAATACGCGGGTCACAATTTTTGGGGAGAGTGCCGGTGGTGCCTCCGCTCATTTCCAGATGCTGACCAGAATAGCGAAAGGTATGAATTGTTCTATATTTTGTATTCATAAAAATGTTACAGAATTTCTCGAATTACGTTTTTTTATCTCTCCGTGCTGTGTATCATTTGTGAATGTACTTATTGGAAGAATAACTTATTCAGACACTCTATAATGCTTGTATAGGTCTTTTTTCCCGTAGTATTCTACAGTCCGGCACGGCGCTGTGTCCCTGGGCCATCAACAGTAATCCTCGCAAAGCAGCGATTCAGGTGGGCACTACTCTTGGCTGCCCCACACATCATGGTAGCGACGCTCTCCTGCTCTGCCTGCAGGAACTGGATGTAAAGGCCCTCTTTCCCCTCTACAATGATTTCAAAGTGAGTGGCACTTTTTGTGAGGTGTCAAGACTGTGTCATTTAACTCTCATATATTAATGTTTTTTATCGCTTTCTTTTTTTTCTCTCTCCTTCTGTAGAAATGGTACACATTACCACTTATCTTCACTCCTTGGGTGGATGGCCACTTCCTGCCTGACCACCCAGCCAAGCTGATGCTTGACGGCTGCCACGCCAAGGTGGACATCATATCGGGCATTACTAGAGACGAGGGATCTCTTTTTGCTTTACGTAATTATCACATTCCGTATGTGGTTAGGGATCAATTTTGACTAACTTCTTTGTTTGGGGAAATTATTAGCTTTAATTTCCACCCCTTTCTCTCCCTAGCTGGAGTAAATAATTATCTTTAATTTTTAGTCCTCCCTCTTCGCAGCGTGAGGAAATAATTAGCTTTAATTTTCATCCCTCCCCTCTCCCCACTTGTGCAGCTGCATGGGCGAAGAAACAATTCTTGGAAGAACTGCATCATAACTTCAGCGTGGCCGGCCCTGCGTCCCTTCAGCTTGTGGGCAGGAGCGAGGACCCAGTGGGCGTGGCGCGCCAGCTGTACCACCACTACTTGGGCACCACCCGCGTCACCGAGGCGCACGCTGAAGACTTCATGAGGGTGGATGCACATAAAGTTTGATTATGCTGGAAATAGAAAAGAAGTGTGAATATTTATGATAATAATCATATTAATAATTATAATAATGATAATAATAAGAGTAGTAAAAATAGTAATAATAATGACTGATAACAATGATGATGATAATCATAAAAATGATAATAATATCAGTGACGGTGATATTGTAAGTAGTATCACTGGTATAACTTTTCTAAGTACTTTTACTCAGGTATTTTACAGAAATGGTCTCTATTTTTTTTTTTTTTTATCCATTTATTTTTTGCCACTGAAAAAAATAAAAAAGAGATACTAATATGCGTAATTCTGTACAGATGCTTTCTGACAATCATTTTGCCTTGTGTCATGACCTCACCACTGCCTGCCAAGCCCAGCAACTGCACCCCGCCGGCCACACCTTCCGGTACGAGCTGCAGCACTATGGACAGCTTTCCTTCAGTCAGCTGCTGTGCCCTTCCTGTGACAAGAAATGCAAGTATCTCTAGAGGAAATGATGGCTGGTTGGTCAGCGAACACACAGCATCAGATAGGAATGCTTTCTCATCGCGGCTACTTTGCAGGCCTCTGAAAAGAAACACTACCGTTACCATCAATTTTTTTTTTTCTCTCTTTCATGATAGTGTTGGTGGTGGTATTATTGCTAGTGTTGATGTTTTGATGTTATTCTGGCAACTACTTTATATTTCCATAGCAGTAACAGCAGCAATAGTAGTAGTAGTAGTAGTTGTTGTAGTAGTAGTAGTAGTAGTGGTAGTAGTAGTAGTAGCAGTAGTAGTAGTAGTAGTAGTAGTAGTAGTAGTAGTAGTAGTAGTGGTAGTAGTAGTATAGTGTATTAGTAAAAGTAATAGTACTTGTAGTTGTTGATATATTTGTTGTCGTTGTTGTTGTTGTTGTTGTTGTTGTAGAGCTATTAACAATGATAATAAAGGTAATAGTTATAATAGAGATACTAATGATGTTAATAATAATAATAATAAAAACAATAATAACGATAAAAATTATAATAATGAGGCTGCAGTAATGCTATCGCCATCATCTTTTCATCATCATCTCCAGTGCTAAAGTCTTAGGTCAAAGTTATGTTCGGGTTAGTGTAATTCACTGGTGGCAGCTCAACACCTTCTGTGTCTGCCCTGACAGGGGTGAGTCACGTTGACGACCTGTACTACCTGTTCCGCGGCGGCAATCTCCTCACGCCACCAACCGCACCCGAAGACCGCCCTAAGGACCTGCAGCGACCCGACGACCTGGCGCTCAGAGACATCATCACGACTCTCTGGACGAACTTTGCTGCCACCGGGTAAAGGCGATCACGGTGCCTGTGGGTTTCTTATTATTCATGAAGAAAAATGACTTTGTAAGAAAGGATGATTGATTTAATGTTTATTGTTTACGGAAAATAATTGTCAGGCATCACTTTTATTTATTTCCATCATCTCACTAACACAAATTGTATCAGTACCAACAACTATGACTCATCTTTTGTTATGTCGTACCAGGAACCCAACACCTGACGGCTCCCTGGGCTTCACGTGGGAACCCAGCACAGCAAACAACCTGCACTACCTCTCCCTCACTCCTTCACCCTCCATGCAGCCTGACAATCGCAAAGAGGTGAGGACAGCTATTGTACTCTCTCTCTCTCTCTCTCTCTCTCTCTCTCTCTCTCTCTCTCTCTCTCTCTCTCTCTCTCTCTCTCTCTCTCTCTCTCTCTCTCTCTCTCTCTCTCTCTCTCTCTCTCTCTCTCTCTCTCTCTCTCTCTCTGTATTTAGATAACGGAATAACAGTTACTCATGTTGGCATTGAATGACTGATACTCACTACTTTGTTTTTGCAAATGCATATCTTCCACTGTCAAGATAATATTATTCTTAGAAAATTTTGTTTTGCAGATTGTATTAATTTTTGTCTGTTTATTGACTTTCCAGTTAGAATAACCTGCATGTATAAAATGTGATTTAGTTCATTTTTAGTCTGTTTATTGACAATGTAATTAGAATAGCCTGCTTGTATAGATTGTGGTTTATTGTATTAATTTTTTGCCTGTTTATTGGTGTTGCAATTATAATGGCCTGCGTGTATAGAATGTGGCTTATCAGCGTTCATCGTTTCCGCAGATTCGCAGGTTGTACAACTCCCTTCCCCTTAAGGAAAATATGATCCTTCACCCTCACCTGGTGAAAGGCGAACCCAATGCACCTGAGGATGTCACGCGCTCCCTAAAGACTGAGCTCTAATCCACAATTCTTCTAGAAATAAGCTTGTAATAAGAATTTCATCTTTATCCACCTGGCTTTTCATTGCAATATAACATCGTTTACGATTACCGCGGTTCCCTATGATTTGTGTTTGCTATCTCGGATAAATTGTAAATATTAATAAATGAAACATATATTTTAAATTGCTTTGTTAACTGGTTTAACATATCTTTAGAGAGAAACTGTATTTTGTCATGCCTCTTAATGACTGCCTTGACCATTCTGTCACGCATTTCCAAATTGGCGATAGCGTTCTGACCTGCTATACATTTTTTCAAGCGTCACTAATGTTAACACGTCAAAATATGTATAGTGCCTGTTTTCTTTGATATCATTGATAGGTATTGAATATCAGTTTGCTTTAGTATGTATCCCTGTCATATTAGTACAATGTTATTAATGTAATTGTAGCAAAACATAGAGAAGATGCCTCTATGTTGTACTTTAATGCTGGAATCGAAGGGGAATGTTTCACGTGAGATACCTGTGAGATTATGTTCTTTGAAGGAGAGACAACAAATCATCTATAGAGACCAAAACATGAATTATGGCCACGGAAAACAAGACAAGCAAACCCTTACCATTGACAGTTGAATATTGCTAGTGCCATGTGTTAATTCCTTCCAAGAACCGAACAACATTTCCAGATTCTGTTCACTCCTCATCAGAAAAAAGAATAAAAAAGAAAGCGAAAATTTACTTATTGACTTCAATTAGTAAATATACTTTATTCCCTAAAGAAAAAGTAGAGTTTTAGTATTCTTTATCCATGTCACGATGTAATGAAAAATAAATTTAGAATGTATCGATATTAAGTAGGCCTGCCGTAGCGCCCGTATTCAGAAACGCCTTCCCCGCTCACTACGACAATTGTCCAAGGCCAGAGAGACAACTAGCCGGGTTTTCAAGACGGTTTCATCTTTTAAAAAACTAGAAATCTTGCCAATCTATCACTAGAACCATAAAATTACCCTAAAAAAATTGGGTATCTCCAACTGGAGCCTTTGGAAAACAGAGATGGTGAGCAATCAAAGCGTTTCAGAATATGCGCCCTAATCCCACGCAAAATATTTCGGTCTCCATCTCAAGGAAAACGTAAGTATGTAAGTAGGTAAAAGACCGCCTACAGGGATGCATAACTCCAGTAAATGGTATAGACTTTAGATTCCAGAACAATAGCGTTTTACATCAACTACCTAATTCTCCGGCGACTACTGTATTATGATGGAAGCTCCGGGGCTTGTCCCGAGACACCCTCTGCTGCTAATGGTATTACGGTACAAGTTTTCCAACATGCAATTAGCGAAAGATTATTTCTATAGAAAAAGGAGACCGCTAAGTCTCTCTCTCTCTCTCTCTCTCTCTCTCTCTCTCTCTCTCTCTCTCTCTCTCTCTCTCTCTCTCTCTCTCTCTCTCTCTCTCTCTCTCTCTCTCTCTCTCTCTCTCTCTCTCTCTCTCTCTCTCTCTCTTTTAGACTAAACTTTTTTTTTAACTTTGAATATGTTTTGACAACCAGCTTGTGGTGAATTGATTCTAGTCCTGGATCTATTCGTATATTTAAGTACATCTAAACATTCTTTCACTCATTCACTTGGTCGTTCGTTTTTTTTTTTTCCATTCATCATCTTAATGTAAAAAACTTTGGCAGAGTATGGTGTGCGTAACATTGTGTTTAAATTAAGAGATTAGCCGACATTCCCTTCTTGTTGCTTCAATAAAGGTTCTTCTTTGTGCAGTGAGCGGTTTGTTGACGAAGCCATTATGCCATTACTCCGAGGCAGCCCAGGCGTGGCCTTAAGAGGGCTCATTTACTTCCACTATTTTATTGCCTGTTCCATCGATCTGCCTTTGCCATATACTCATTACCTGGACTACCCAATAATTGATGAGAGGCACTTGCTATTTTGTCCTCAAACACACACACACACACACACACACACACACACACACACACACACACACACACACACACACACACACACACACACACACACACACACACACACACACACACACACACACACACACACACACACACACACACACACACACACACACACTTTATCTATCTATACGAAATTTTCATTCCCAAAGTACATTTAGTAATTTTTTTTGTTTGTTAATGTGTTTAAATATGGAAGAAGTTTCGTCGGTGTGTTTACACAGGTAAAGTCTCACATGAGCGTCATTTTCTCTTGGGATGTTTTTTTAAGTGTTCATAAAACAATTAATTGC
>NC_059294.1:6022500-6060000 GCF_017591435.1 Portunus trituberculatus | reverse complement strand
CGTTCTTTAGTCATTAGTGGAGGAGGACGCCTCGTGATCGGCCAAGAACTGGATTCCGCCAAGGGTTATTTTAATATTTTTCAAACCCTTATTGGTGAGGTCGCTGACTGGACGCTGTTGAATGAGTCTCTGAGCGTGAAGGAAATGAGGGATTACGTCGCCTGCCGCGGCCTTCCCGACCGTGTTCATCCACTGCTCCACCTGGACACTTCTATGTTAGGATGGGAACTTTACGGCCCGTCTCTCTCGTATAACTTGACCGTGGACGATGTGTGTCGCCGTAGATTTATAGACTCCTTAGTGATGTTTCCGCATAGGGTGGAACAGAGGGAAGCTACCAGGTTCTGTGAGATGCTTGGTGGGAAGCTCCCTTTGCCCCAAAACCAAGAAGACAATGATGATCTGATTGTCTTAGCTAGAGACTATGAACAAGAGTGTATCAACAACTGGAATACCGTTTCTTGGCTGGGAATCTTCGGAAACATCACAGCTGAGGCATGGCAAAGTCAATCAGACTTCACGCCACTGACTTGGACAAATTTTCAGTCACGTTTCAATCCTCCCACAAAAGTATGCAGCTGTGTAAGCCTTTATGTTATCAACAACTCTTCCTTATGGGCTTGTGTACCGTGTACAGAAGAAACATGTGCTATTTGTCATTTTCCAAACACTCCATTTCTGTACTTGAGAGGTCTCTGTAAAGATAGTGAATTCGATGATACATTCATATTAAAGAGTGATCAAGGAAACACTCCCTTATATATAGGAAAATTTAAAAGCCGTATATCACTAATAAAGGACACTTGGAGGCTTGAATCAACTTTGAATGAAAGCAGATCTTCCGCCACAATGAAGGACGACGTATCAACCAGCCCGATTGGCAGACACAACTGGAGTATAAACAGTGATGAGTGCGGACAACTACAGGTAAGAAAGTTGAGTAACCCTAAACACTGAAGAGTCTAGGTTTACCAAGAGAATGCATGTCTGAAAGTAACTCCCCATCCCCGCACGCGCCCAACCTTCCTGTGTGCCTGTTACTGTTGCATTTCCTAGTTCTTAATTGTTAACACTTTTCCGCAACACTAAGATATTGATCAGATAAAAAGTATGGGGCATCAGTGGGGGAGAATGTAAAACTGAGTCTGTGTGTGTGTGTGTGTGTGTGTGTGTGTGTGTGTGTGTGTGTGTGTGTGTGTGTGTGTGTGTGTGTGTGTGTGTGTGTGTGTGTGTGTGTGCGTGAGCGCGCGCGCGCGTGCGTGCGTGCGTGCGTGTGCGCCCGCGCGACCGCGCGTTTTCCTTTGATGGCATGACTTTATACTTTTAAACAGAAAGAGCTGTTGCTGTCGGCGTGCAACAGTGAGCAGTTTCCGTGTGACGACGGGCAGTGTGTGGCTCAAGATCAGCGTTGTGATCAAGTATCTGACTGTTATGATGGGAGTGACGAGCAAGATTGCGCCGTGATCTTGGTGCCGAAGGAATACCAAAGGAAAGTCACTCCTCCCCCAATGTCTGACGGTGCCCTCTCTCTCCACCTCACCCTCAGGATAATCTCCGTCAGAAACTTCGATCTCGTTGGTTTCAAAATCGATCTCGACATGATTCTTGTCGTGGAATGGAAGGACATTAGACTGAACTTTTTCAACTTGAGGGATAGCATTTTCTCCAACCGTGTGACTGTAAGTGCATTATAACAAGCCTTGGCCGCCAGCCTTTCTAAAGGTTAAAGTGAAGAATAGAGACAGACCTTAGGCCGCTGTCTCACGATGAACATTCGAATAATGTTGTTTCTGATCATTTCGTAGAGATGTCTACTTGCTATACAAATACAGGTAATTTTAGTTCTGAGTTCTCGTGATGTACTATTTGATATCTTTTTATACTATTTAGTATTATATTCTAGGAATATAAAAAAATCTGGATGCCGAAGTTCTCTGTGGTATCAGGCAATAGAGTTCCTGCAGAGACTCTGCCGAGCACCCCGCTCATCCTGCAAGTTAGGCGCGAACACCCGCCCCTCCCAGACGACACAACCAGCGTTACTAAAGGTTGGTGTTTTTGGTGAATTTATATCGGAACAGTGTCATTGGTCGGGAATGAGAAGAGCGCTCTTCAAAATATCAGAGTTGCTAAAGACTGTAAAAAGTATTAAATCCTGTTTTATATTGAATTTCAGATGAGATTTTTGACGGCACCAACAACCCTCTTGTGCTACGTCTACCAATTTCCATCACACTGAACTGCCAGTTTTACCTTAGAACTTATCCCTTCGACGACCAGCAGTGCACGTTTGTATACTTCCTTAACAACGGGAACAATGTTTCCTTCATATTGGTGAGCCTTCTTCATGTCTCTATTACCTTAGAACAATAATCTTCATATAGTTAAAACCCACCACTTGCTTAAAGTTAAGTTACATTAGTAACACTTATAAAAGTAAATGCAGTTTTTCAAAGAAAAAAAAAGATTCAGGCAATAAGAAAGTAGTGATAGCATCTTTGTTGACTTGTGAGCTCCATCTGTTGCTGGCTTGGACCTTGTTTAGGCCGAGCAATTGACAATGTGCCAGTCGAGTACTCCTGCACCTTTTTAGGTCAGAGGATAAATGAATACATCTGACAGTTTGGAATGTGCATATAAGCACATAACAGAGATAGTTTCAAAAGCTGAAACGTGAATATTGGCATTACCGTTCGGTGTATCTTTTTTGCCTGTCATTGCAGAATTCGGTGGCGTTCACTGGTTATCGACAACTACTGGAGTACGAGGTAGTGGGAACGTCGGGCGTTGTCAACAACTCCGCTATTTCCTCTTTTTCGGTAAGAAATTGGTATTATTTTGGTCTGTTCTTTATTCTACGATTAAAATTCACCGCCTCTTCTTTATTTATGTGAAGTGTTTGGTGTAAACTTATTCTTCATCAAAACGTTCGCCTTTATTTGGTCTGAGAGGCTGCGGTCATTGACAGGTGGTGATAAAATTCACGAACCAGTTTGGTTACTACGTGGGCAACGCATTCCTACCCAGCATCTTCCTGGTCATCATCTGCTATCTCACTTTTTGGTTCTCCCTTGATGACTTCCAGGTACGGTATGTCTTTGGCCCAGTGCAGAGTTTGAGATTTTTTTTTTTTTCTTGTACCGAGAATACGTATCAAGAGATCAAAGAATAATATAAACATGAAGGTTCTGAAGTTTTATCTCGGTCTTAGTGCAGAGTAAGACTGTGAAAATACCCTGTGGGAATTTAAATTTTCGCCTAACTGGTTGCCTTATAGGTTCATGGTTTATATTTATATTTTTATTTTTCTATTACAAATATTAGAATTCACAAACAAAGTCACCACCGAGAGAAAAAATAGTCAGATGACCCCAAAGTTATACGAAAAACTCCTTATGACTCGTTTATGATAGTGATGAATTACTTTGATGCGACCATTGTTCCTTGTTCCTTGGGTGGCCTGGCTTGGCTTGGCATGGCGTGGCGTGGTGGGACGTGGCGTGATGTGGCGTGGCGTGGCATACAGGACCGCATCATGGTGTCACTCACGTCACTGCTGGTGCTCACTGGCTTGATGACGCAAACTAGCCAATCCATCCCCAAGACAGCGTACCTCAAGCTCATCGACGTTTGGTATATCGTCCTTATTTTCATAGACTTTTTGATTATCGTAGTTCTGGCAGTGATTGAGAACCTCCGCCAGCACACTAAGTCAGGAGAGGTCAAGGTCATAAGGAGTTCCAATGGTGATAAGCAGAAGGCGCCGTTCGTGTGGCTGCCTCAACCTGGCCCAGGTGTAGAGAGCAAAGTCAACGCCATCTCCATCGTGGTGTTCCCTTTAGTCTGCATCATCTTCATCGTTGTCTATTTTGCCATTGGCCTTTCCTACATCGCTAATTGATGCTGGTGTTTATTTGCCTTTTTCGGATGTTCTGTGTCTATATTATTATTATTCTTATCGTTGTTGTTATTATTCACATTGTCTGCTAAAACTATTGCTCGTTTGAATCCTAAAATCGTTGTATTCAGGTCACTTTTTACCCCTTCAGCACCATGACGCGTTTTCGTATTCACTCTGATGATTATTTGGTGATTTTATACAGCTTCAAATACTCATGAAGGAGTTAAAATAGTAAAGACTGTGGCCCTTAATCTTTTGACTTCCATAGACCCTTCTTGATGTCAATAAAATAGTCTAATCACACTAAAAACTCAAGGTAGAAATGCATCCCAGTAATGAAGTGGTTAAATTCTTTGTCATCACCATCATAATTCTGTAAGTAAGATAGTACATGTTACCTTACCATCGACTCTCGAGGAAGCGAGTGGGATCGGTATGTTATTAGTCCTGCCAGCTGTGAGGCGCCTCGCTCTCTGTGCATTTATTTTGGTCTGCCATGTCTTGTATTCATGTATCGCTTACTGAACCATATCCTGAAACGCTTCTGCCTGCACCTTGACAACTTTCAGTAGGTTCTAGGTGAGGTGATGCAGGTTTCTAAGTTTACCTCAGCAATATCCTTCTTGCCCCTTTTGTGAGTAACTCGTAACTTGCTCCCGCTACTATACACGCACACATCCATACGCTCTTGCAGTAGACAGAGGAATGTATTCACCTTATCTCGTCTCACTACACACGCATGTAGTAATGGTAGTACTAGTAGTAGTAGTAGTAATAGTAGTAGTAGTAGTAGTAGTAGTAGTAGTAGTAGTAGCAGTAGTACGTGTTATGACAAGTTATGCTTGTGTCTAAAGAGAGAAAATTGACGAAAAAATGATAAAAGAAGGAGAAAGCGAGGAGGAGCAGGAGAGATGAAGATCGAGACGTCCTTGCTTCTGGAACGTGTGTGTTACGGTGCATTTAATGTTTTCGTTTCCTCTTCCTTAAACACAACGACGTGTGTATCCTAAAACAATTATCATACCGGTTGTGTATTGTAATTACTGTTGTTACAAGAAAAACTCATGCATTAGTTACTGTTCTGGTGCATGCGCTTCATCTTGTCGTGGGAATGGGTTGTGATTTCAATTCATGTTTCAATAAACGTATAAAGGATTGACTGTACATTGCTTACATTCTTATTTTACCTTGTGAGAGAGAGAAAAAAAAAGATATGTTTTTTTTCATATGTTCAGGATTTCATGAAGCGCCTCCTCACACGAGACGCGGCGCCAGGGAACTGTGCAAGACCGTCATTATTGGCCTCACTTCGCAAACCTGGCTTTGGATCTGAATCTTGGTGCGGTACCAGTGGACGGTCAAGGAGAAAGAAAGGCTGTGCATTCACTACTTAACATTCTGGTGAGGTGACGCTTGTTAGTTCATTCCCAGTTTTTACTTGTGTCACATTTTACCTGAAGCAAGGTTAAGTGATTAGTCGTCCCGCGGTACTGGGAACGTGCTGGTGCAGGGAGAGGTCTTTGCCTTTAAAGGAATTTGTTGTATATACCTGAATACACTTACATACATATATACATGATGAGTTTGATGAGTTGCCTTTTTTTATGTTGTGGTCTATAGCGCCTGTACGTCTACTTGAAGAATATAGGAAGCGACGCAGGCAGTTTTATTTATAGTGGTACCCACATATCACCACACAAGCGCATCTTTGGTGTAAGGCAATTACACCACCACCTACAACCTGGGTATTATGGTGACATGTAGGTAATTTTAAACCTCTCGACAAATGGTGAAGTTGCCGTTGGTGAAGTTGGTTACCACTATTATCAAGTGGGACAGGAACTCGTCTGGACATGAAAGGAAAGGCATGTTTAAGACTTTTCTATATTTGTTCATTTGATAATTTTACGTTTGAAGGACAGAATAGGATTTTTCATTTTCAGCGTCAGTATTTATTTCTCTCCGTAGATTCTTTGCTCTCGTAAATGTATTCGTAAGTGTTTTTTTTTTTTTTTTTTTTTTTTGTATGTCTCCAATTACTCTGAAATTTCTTCCCGTCTTACTGGAACTGTTTTCCTTCTATTTTCCTCACCGTTACATTCGAAAATATTTCCTTAACCTCAGCATGAATAAAAAAGAAGGTAAGAAGAAAACACCTAATGCTACTCGAAACAAGATAAAAGAGAAGGATACTTGTTTCTCGGTCTTCCATTCTAATCGGGGTCTAGTTTTAAGCTCTCACCACCAATAACATGAATAAAAGATCTTTTGCTCACATAAATTTACTTTCTCATGGTCCAAGTAGTGATTAAGGCCAGTCCACACGATCGAGCACAGCTTGACGGGCACTGCCTTCAACCGAGCTAAGTCTCTGGGCGCCAATATAGCGTTGACCACACTGTGTCGCCGATCGAAAGAGTCTTTTTGGTACTCACTAATGAAACCTGTTTGTGAATGCAGGTGTGACGCGAGAGTCGTAGCAGGCCGGAGTGTTTTATGAGGTTACGGTAAGAGTTGTGTGGTCACGTTTTCTCCTCATTTCTCTTGTGAGGTGACTCATCCCGATATTCCATAAAGTACTTTACTGGAGACTCACCTTGTAGTTCTTGTTGTATATAAAGATGAGATTAATGGTTTTGGTGTTGTGATATCTGATATTACATTAAGAGGTAGCTTTTGCTGATTACTTATAGCATAAATTACTCACCTGCTGCCCCCGCTGCCCCAGCTGTCTGCCATGCCAGCCTCCCTCGCCTCCATCGTCCCCCACCCAGCCGTAGGGTTTGCTGTCATGTGCCTTCCCTGCCTTAATGAAGTGCTCCCTGGTTGACCAAAGTGATGGTTATTAAAAACTCTCTCTCTCTCTCTCTCTCTCTCTCTCTCTCTCTCTCTCTCTCTCTCTCTCTCTCTCTCTCTCTCTCTCTCTCTCTCTCTCTCTCTCTCTCTCTCTCTCTCTCTCTCGTGCTTTCACGTGTGTGTGTGTGTGTGTGTGTGTGTGTGTGTGTGTGTGTGTGTGTGTGTGTGTGTGTGTGTGTGTGTGTGTGTGTGTGTGTGTGTGTGTGGTGTGGGGGATGCGTGTATGTGTTTGACGAAGTGGCTCCAGCTTTCCGTTAGTACGTCTGCCTGAGAGAGAGAGAGAGAGAGAGAGAGAGAGAGAGAGTGTGTGTGTGTGTGTGTGTGTGTGTGTGTGTGTGTGTGTGTGTGTGTGTGTGTGTGTGTGTGTGTGTGTGAAGCGACGCCTGGCGGTCGGGCCCGCGGCGGGCGATGGTGGGCCAGGTTAGTCGGGTGGTCGCCTTGGCCTCGGACGGGTGTGCCATGAGCGCCTCCTAAAGCACTGGCATGCAGTGTTCCGATGCACTGCCCATCGACATAAGCACCGAGCTACTGATCGCTGCCTCAGTTCGCCATCGTCAGCGCGTTACACAGCACCACCGCAAACTTTGTGCGTGTTCCTTGCCTTTGTGGTAGTGCAATGAATCACATGGAGTGTTTACTCTCCTGGAGCTGAAATGTTACAATAAACAATAATGATTTACAGTAACACTACCACTAACAGTCCATCGCGGTGCTGAGCCAGGCCTGTCACGTGGTGTTTAATTACCAGAACTGAGTCAGTGAATGGCAGTACGGGTCATGACTGGGAAAACCTTTCGTAGTGGGGAGCCAAGGATGCGGCAGGACAGCGGCCACGGCAGCCCATCACGAGGAAAGTACTCACTGAGGCCCAGGACAGCCAGGAGGCTGCAACAAGACAGAGTTCAGGATGTTTACATAGAATCGGGACCTAAATCAAAGGCACCGCCACTATCGAAATATAGAAGAAAAACTGCCAACGCCAGGGAACGTTACCGCATGAGGAAAATAAACAGTGCCTTCGACTCCCTCCGCAGTATCCTGCCGGCGGCGCTGGCGGTGAAACCCACCTCATCCTCCCTGACGAAAATCACCACTCTCCGCCTCGCTGTTCGATACATCAGAGCACTATCGGAGGTTCTAGAGGGGTGACGCCCCAGCTTTATATTCCATGGGAAGCTCACTTGATACCTTACAAACTTCTGCTCAAGAGTCACTGCAGCTCTCAAGCCATTTTCCACTCCAGGAAATCACATTCTCTTCAGTCAGTCAATGGACCAGTCCGTGGAAGACGCAGCTGCCTCTTCAATCTTCGTCATGTACAGTTTCTTCTGTGGCTCCCTGCTGCTGCTCCTCGTCCTCGTCGTCCTCTCCGTCCTCATCCTTCGCCTCGTCCATCAACACATCGCCTGCACCCCCATCCCGAGAACCGCCTGCCTGTCCCCGTCACCACGAGGCCGCCACACTGCTGGATTTCAAGATGCAGGACAGCTTCACTTATTTACATCAGATAGAAAGTTTATCCTCTTGTGATGATTTTGATGTATTGTAATACGAGTACATCGTTATTGTTGTTGTTGCGTCGGTCGATGATCTACAGCGACCTTATAACCTCTTGCGGCTTAAATATTGATGGTTGTATTCAATGATATTTATGGTTAACGGAAATTAAAATAATCCTTAGCGTCTTTTTATATTATTACGTCCTCTTCTGACTTTTCTATTGTGACAGATGGGCCAGGGTAGAATTGCACGAGTCATCAGCTGTAAAATTAGAAGTGTGTCTCCGCCTAACAATCTGTGCAGGTATCGCTCACCTCCCTCCTGATACTCCACACACATCCAGCAGACGTTTGCAGCACTGATACCACCACTCACTCTCCTCCACTCATTTATCTTATCAATATGTGTGTGTGTGCGTGTGTGTGTGTGTGTGTGTGTGTGTGTGTGTGTGTGTGTGTGTGTGTGTGTGTGTGTGTGTGTGTGTATCCCCTATCCAATGTATATTTCTATTGCGTTTAATGAATATTACGGTAACTTTTGTAGTTTTTTTTTTTGTGTGTGATCTTGAATGATTTACGGACTTAAATATCATATATGTTTGAGGAAAGGAAGGAGGATGATCATGCATTGCCAGTAAATATTTTATAAACTCTTGAGATCAGATGCTATTATCCACTAGTCGACTATCCAGTAAGGAGGAGTCTTCTTCCTCCTCTTCTTTAGACATACACATACAGTCTAAAAAGCACACATAAAGCCAGTCTTGAATAGAATCTCCTTAAATAGTTTTACACGGAGTGTGGAGTCCTCATCACAACGAAGGCCGCACATTTCTTTTCTTTTGTCCTTCTGTGATGTCAGATCATTATTTTGATGTAATGAATTTTTTTCTCCGTGAGCGAGTCTACATTGATCTTGCAACACGTGGGTTATATTGGAGGGTTCATTGATTACTCTGGTCACGCGCCGCTGTTGGCAAAGGTACACTGGCTTACCTGTTTTGTCCGCGTGTTGGGGTACGCGGGTCGTGGTGCACCCATGGGCCACGGCAAGCGATCATAGTTGAGTCATTGTCTTGGAACCGAATAAAAGGTTATACGATGACCTGATTATTGGCTTAAATAAGGTTAGAAAACGAATCAAGGAAAGATCTTGGTATGTAGATACGTTCAAGCCGTAACTGTATAATAGGATAATATACTGGACAATACAATCATAATTCCTACCATTTGAATTATTCCCAGTGATATAGGCCGTATAAGGCAAGTAAAAGTGAATGGAAAATAAAACTATAATAGTAAATATTTTCATAACTATAATAGAAAATATTTTCATTAGTATCTGCAAGTGTTTTTACTGTTTTAGTAAACCACAAAGCACGTGCTAGCGGTACCCGCAGCCAGACCATCAGGCTTACTTAAGGTGCCGTGATCACGTTTGCATTATCTGCATTCATCTACATATCACCAGTCACTCCGCTCAGAGACACTCGTGTTTGCCGCGCACTGGTGTCGAGGAGCCTCAGCCTCCGCGCCGCGCTCGTATACACGGGTCATGCAGGTTTTCGGGAGGGTAAGGTCGCGGGGCCTCGGGTCAGGGGAGAGTGGCGCATTGAGGCGAGTTCTTGGCAGTGTGACTAACAAGCCGCCGCGTGCCTGCCCTCCACCTGGGTCGACCATCTGCCAGGCGTCACCTTCCCACGGGAGACTTTCGTTGCCCGAGGCTTGCCGGACAATACCGCACTGAACTACCAACCACGTCATTCATCAACCTGACACTAATTGCTGATTTCTTAGAAACTTCTAGTCGATGGCTTACTAAGAGTGTGATAAGAGGTAATGAAAACTTGCCATCGCATTGAGATAGGCGACAAACTTATAGAAATAGTTCATTATTGCACAACAGCATCACATGTGTCCTTAGAATAAGTCCAGTGCAGCTTCAGCCCCTGCGCGCCACAGTCTCGCCCTAGCCTGTGTTCCCATCAGTACCACACCAAATGCAGCCAGTTCTCTGCTCAACACTTCATGAGCTCTATCCTGGCCACACAGCACCAAAAACCATCCAGTACCAGACCATACAAGCTCGCACCCTGTACCACTCTCACTTCACCCCGCCCTGCGCGCCCCACTCCCCTGTTGTGCCGTCGTGACTCTATTATGACGTGATCACGCTGCATCATCTCTCTCTTAGCAGCGACCTCTTTACTTATTACTATTTTTTTTTATTTGTAAAGTATAGTATGATTATTAATAAAAGGATGAAAGGCAACAAAAATAACACATGCGTCTGTTTGGACGCAAATGAGTGAATATATGCGTTTACAATGCTTAACGATAGATGGTAATTTTATCATATTGTTTATGATTTGGCGTATTTACGTTTACAGTCGGACACATAACATGTATATCTAAGTTCACGCACAAAGTTACTCGTGGCAATCAGTCCACGTCTAGCATCACGGAGGTCAGTACACTCCAGCACACCAAGATTTGACCGTCTCGCCGCGGCAGTCAAGTGTACATCAGCCTGACCATGATCAAGGTACCTAAATTTTGTCCTCTTTCCTTCCTCACAGGCTCTTGTGCGACCTAGAATCAAAGTAACCATCAGTATGCACTGTGTGTGTGTGTGTGTGTGTGTGTGTGTGTGTGTGTGTGTGTGTGTGTGTGTGTGTGTGTGTGTGTGTGTGTGTGTACTGTACTCGCGCACGTGCCACTGTTCCAAAATTCATTCTCTTCTGTCCACTTAGAGCACCGCGTCGGGGCGTGCTTGCCTTACCAAGTTGCCGTCATGGGCAGCTGGAAGATACCGGCGTGATAAGACAGAAGAATGCTGAACATAGGCCCTCCTAGGGAAGTAAAGTTATGATGAACACTGTTGCCAAAATTAACTCCTCTGATGATGCAGTGTGGCCCTCCTCCTCCTCCTCCTCCTCCTCCTCCTCCTCCTCCTCCTCCTCCTCTTCGTTGTTGTCATTATGCTGATAACCTCGCGCGATAAGTGGCCAGCTGCCTCGGAAGGTATAATTTTCCTTACCTTCCCAAAACTCCTGAGCAGCTTGTCGTGGCCGGCCCAGCGCCTTCATCCCCCTCCCCCCCCAGGCAATTCGCGTTTCAAGCTTCCCACAAATTATTGACTGATGATCGTGAGTAAATTCCAAGTCAGTCAGTCATCATGCGTTGAGAATCCCGTTTTCTCTTACGCCACCTGCTGCTGTCAATGATTATGCAAATGGCTATATTAATGGAGAGGGCGAGACGATGCGCCATGTCCCCTCCCTTGGAAATTGACAGTGTGGAGAAATAATGATCAGGAACTGCATCTCGACACCTTTCTCCCTCCCCCTTATTTACGTGCTGTTTCCACGTTCCCTCCCTCCCACCCTCCCTCTTCTCTCCTTCCCTCCTTCCTTCCTTCATTCTCATTCCTGTCCTTCCACTCATCCTTTCTGGCATACCTTTTCGTCTCTCTCTCTCTCTCTCTCTCTCTCTCTCTCTCTCTCTCTCTCTCTCTCTCTCTCTCTCTCTCTCTCTCTCTCTCTCTCTCTCTCTCTCTCTCTCTCTCTCTCTCTCTCTCTCTCTCTCTCTCTCTCTCTCTCTCTCTCTCTCTCTCTCTCTAGTAAAGAAGTCAACGTAACGAGTCTCCTTATGAGTCAGCCAGCCTCTGAGGATCTGCTGTTATCACTTAGAAGAGTGGAGTTACTTTAGCCATGGTCAGGGTGTTGCCAGTCACAGGATCAGTGTCTAGGCGTGATATTTCTTGAGTTGGTGAAGGTTGTATCTCTTAATCTTTCTCTCCTTCACTCTGACTTAGGCTTATATTAGAAAATGCTTTGCTCTCTCTCACCACAAGTACTTCCAAAGAACACTGATGATTTGCCGGGTTCTCAAGAGTGTTTCTCCTGTTGATAATGTAGGAATCTTGATAATCTGTCACTGAAATCATCCTAGAAAACCAGTAACTTCAAGTAGAGCCGTTTGAATGTATTAGAAGTCCGTCGCAGAAATGTTTCGGAATGCCGTCCTTAGTGAGAAACCTTGGAGTGTTTATATATTGGTGGCTTATGCATGTTTCAACCCATTCAATACCATGACGTGTGTTCACATTTATTCTGCTTTCTATTTGCCGATTTTATACGGCTTCAGAAACTTGCGTGTGTATTAAAATAGTGAGGGCTCTGTGCATTAACCTTCTGACTTCCATAAACCCTTCCTAATGTTAATAAAAAGGTCTAATCATACCCAAACTCGTAGTAAAAATGTATCCTAGTGCTGAAGAGGTTAGCAAGAGAGGAGAGGTTAGATTAACATTGTCTGTTAGTTTTAGAATGTTCAAGATGAGATAATATTAGATAATGTGACCTCACCTTACTTTACCTCACACCCTCTAAAGTCTAAACCACAGACGCCTCGTCCACACACGCCAGGCTGCACTGAACGCTCGGCCACCCTCTCCTGACCTTATTCACCTCTTATGCCAGTTTCCACGTCGTTAACTCCAGTGCAAGCCGCTTCCTGACGCCCGGGGAGTTGAGGGGCCATGCGGGATCAGGGGGTGGGGAGGCAGAGGCGTGTTGAAATGCAATAACCATAAAGTCAGCGTTAACTGTTTATCCTAAAAGGCTGCACGTCCGTCACAACATTCCTCACGATCATTATCAGTTTTGAGTTAGTGTGCGTTGCTTTTCTCTCCCTCCTCCTCCTCTTCCTCCTCCTCCTCCTCCTCCTCCTCCTCCTCCTCCTCCTCCTCCTCCTCCTCCTCCTCCTCCTCCTCCTCCTCCTCCTCCTCCTCCTCCTCCTCCTCCTCCTCCTCCTCCTCCTCCTCCTCCTCCTCCTCCTCCTCCTCCTCCTCCTCCTCCTCCTCCTCCTCCTCCTCCTCCTCCTCCTCCTCCTCCTCCTCCTCCTCCTCCTCCTCCTCCTCCTCCTCCTCCTCCTCCTCCTCCTCCTCCTCAGAGCTTTCCCTTAGAGTTGATCCTTCCTCCATTTCTTCCCGTCATTCAGTCTACCTGTCTCTCTCTTTATATTTAGTTCACGTAGCGATCTCTCTCTCTCTCTCTCTCTCTCTCTCTCTCTCTCTCTCTCTCTCTCTCTCTCTCTCTCTCTCTCTCTCTCTCTCTCTCTCTCTCTCTCTCTCTCTCTCTCTCTCTCTCTCTCTCTCTCTCTCTCTCTGACATGACGTCCAACTGCGTTTCACAAATATTTCAAATTAAAATGATTTACAACATAAATCTTGAAAAAAAAAACGTGCTTAAGAGTAATAAGGAAATACTTGAGAAGAAAACCACAACATTTTAAGGAAAAGAAGTTAGAAAAGATGTGGAAAAAATAATGTAGATACAAAAATCCAGTGCAAAGCAAAGGAAAGGGAATAAAATGCAAACTTTTTGGATATGACGAAGTAAAAGATTAATCACTTTAAAACAAAGCAAAGTCGATAAAACATTCTTGACTTCTTTTTTTCTCTGTCTCTCTATTGGACGCTGCCAATCGCGTTTCCATGTTGCACGATCTTGTTGCGTCTCTCTCTCCTTATTCCCTCATTTCTTCTTCATCTTACTGCCTTCATTTCTTCACTCTTGTTACATTCTTCTTATTCTCAATTCTCAGTCTACAAGAGGCCAATACCACGCAGACTTAACCCCTTCAGTAGTGGAACATATTTTTAAAATCGAGGTTTATGTACGATTAGACCATTATATTAACATTAGGAAGGGTTTATGGAGGTTAGAAGATTAGTGTCATAAGTCTTCACTATTTTAATCTCCCCCCCATGAGTTTCTGAAGTTGTATAAAATCATCAAATAGTAAGCAAAATGATTATGAAAACGTGACATGGTACTGAAGAGGTTAACCCCTTCAGTACTCGGACGCATTTTTACTATGAGCTTTTAGTATGATTAGACGATTTTATTTGCATTAGGTATAGTGTCTATGGAGGTCAGAAGATTAATGGCCACAATCTTCACTATTTCAATCCCCACATATGTTTCTGAAGCTGTATAGAATCACCAAATAGTAAGCAGAATAGATATGAAAACGTGTCATGGTACTGAAGATGTTAAGGCACGGCAGCATCACGGCAGTTTAGGGCGTGATGTGCAGTGTGGCGGTGTAGAGAGAACGGTCCCTCGCCTCTCTGTGATGGACTGTCCGCTACGCCTGGAACACGCCGGCCCTGCTGCATGACCGGCGGTAATTGCTGCTACACCTGCGGGGTCAGCGTGCCTTCCTAGGTCGACCCGGAGGTGCCTGACCCTCGACATTCCTAGTAGAAGGGCCGCCGCACAATAGCCAGGGGAGAGTGGAGGATGAGAATTAAATGAGGTTCGAGATGGAATGAAGTGTAAAAAAAAAAGTGAAGAAAAGGAAGGGAAGAGTAAAGGGTGAAAGTTAAGTAATGTACTAGAGGACACGATAGAAATAGAAAAATGGGAGGAGGAGAATAGAGTTTGAAAGTTAAATGCAATATGAAAGCTGAGGAAAAAAGTTGTGGATATGAATTAAAAGAAATACGAGTAGGAAATATGGAAAAGGTAGAGGAAGAGTCGAAAAAGATTGAAAATAAGATAAGAAAAAGGACGATAAAATAAATAGGAGACATCGCAAGAAAAAGAGAAGGTAAAGAGTAGAGGACGAAAATTAAATGGAATACAAAAAAGGGCCACTCGGAAAGAAATAGAGAGAAAAGTGTAGACAATGACAATAAAATAGGACTGGGGAATACAACGCTGGCCACGAGAATGGACGACCGGCAAGAGGAAGAGAGTGAGTATAGCTGAGGCTGAAAATGAAATAAAAAAAAATTGCACACTAAGACGTTGAGTAATAAGAAATGGACAGTAGAGAAAATAGAAAGAAAAAGAATAAAATGAATGAAATAGCCTACATCTACCATTTTTTTTTTTTTTTTTGCTATCGTCAAACAAAACAGACAGTAACACGTGAAATTACGATCAGTAATCAGAAACACTTTGCTCTATTACCACGATTTTCAAAGGCCACCTAGATGATTAGCGGTGTTTTCAAGAATGTTTCTCCAGTTAACAATATAGAAATCTTACCATTCTGCCTCAAGAACCGTAAAAACACCTTGAAAACTCGTGCCAATTTTAATAAAGCCTTTTGAGCACAGAAGTGTTTGAGAATATGAGCCTAAATCATGCAAAACTACAAGAAAAGCGCGGACAGGAAAACCCAAGAGCAGTAGACGGTCAGGCACAGACGGGGCGGTGTGCATGGTGCGCCTGGTGACGTATGTGAAAGTCTGCCTGAAGGAGAGAGGGAGAGGGAGAGATGATAAGTGTGTAGTGGTTGTCGTTGCATCAGGCAGGTGTCGGGCCTTACTCTTGCCTCATTAGTTTCACCGTCCCTGTAAACTCGTTCCTCCCGCACCTGGCCGTAAGAGGTCATGAGAGGCATGCATCTTTTCTGCTTAATCAATATGTTGCCGGCACAAGAGCGATTGACGTGGACAGAACATCATGATGGATCCGATGTGTCTGGGAAAAGGAGGCGTGTTCGTGTGCTGTGTGTTGTGTGGTGTGTGGTGTGTGTGGGCTTGGGTGCGGGAGGTGAAGACGGAAGGGAATAGTGGTAAAAGAAAATGAAGGAAAGAAAAGCGCCATGTTGCTGGTTCTGTAGAGATCCGAGATATTATGGAGATGAAGGTTTCACAGCGGGGTTGACGATGAAAAAGCTGCGTTGCTTTTTAAGTTTTACTGTGACAGGATGAAATATTTTACGCAAGTTTTGATGTGTAAGAGCTTTATCTTGCTATTTATTCCCCCACTGCAGCAAAGTCGTGGGCCGCTGTTTGTACTGACTAAACTAATACATGTAACTCTGCCTTGCTTATCTCGCTGCACCATAACATAACATACCTTTCCGTATCTTCCCTTTATTTCACTTTTCTTTTCTTTCCTTTCCCTTCCTTACCTCACCTCACCTCACCTCACCTCACCTCACCTCACCTCACCTTACCTTACCTTACCTTATCTTACTTTACCTTATTGACCTCACCTTTTTCTCACCTCAGCGCACCACACGATAGCTTACCTTACTATAACTAACCTTAGCTGACCTGGCCCGGCTTGACCTGACGCGTGGTGAGATGGGTGACCACTGACCAGGCGGATGCTCGTGCGAGAGAGGACTATTACCTAATGAGTCTTATTCAGCGTTTTTGGGGCGTTTGGTGCTTCGTTCTATTCGTGCTATCCTTCCCTGGACTGTACAGCGACGCGGGTTACTTCATGGCGAGGGAAAGTGATGTAATTAAGGGGAATTTCAACACAAGAGGTGGTAGTTATCCGTGTGGTTGAGGTGGAGTGCAGGGTTGGCCATTGATTAAGATTTTGAAGACGCAACTGTGAGGTCATATGGCGCCGTTTGTCTTAGTTTCTCTCTCTCTCTCTCTCTCTCTCTCTCTCTCTCTCTCTCTCTCTCTCTCTCTCTCTCTCTCTCTCTCTCTCTCTCTCTCTCTCTCTCTCTCTCTCTCTCTCTCTCTCTCTCTCTCTCTCTCTCTCTCTCTCTCTCTCTGTGCCTCCGCATCGTCAGCTCCAGGCGGCGCAGCTCAGGCCCCAGTACACTTAATTCATCGGTGGCTGGGAGGGAGTGACAAACGTTTAAAGTTGAATCATCTTGATGGACGGCCAGGCATAAGTCAGTGTATACATTATAATTATGCATTAACCAAAATTTACCATCAGGTTGTTGTTTTCTTTCAGACTTTATGCAAAAAAATCGGAAAAATAGGAAAGGTTGTACTGTATATCTGCACATTTTTGTTATTTTTCATCCATCGCATGATTCAGCCTGGTGTGTTCTTGGCCAGGTTGTTCAGTCAGGCGTCAGGTGCCCCATGGAGCCTTAAGTCACCGTGTCAGGAATCGGTTGCTTTGGCTGCTTTGCCACTCTCTTGCGAGGCGGCCAGCGGGGGTCAGCCAGCCCTCAGCGCCTCCATGTGTCCGGCATTCCTCCGTAACGCGTGACCCACAGGTGGAAGCGGCGGCCTCTTTTCGCCTCCCATTGCAGAGAGAGAGAGAGAGAGAGAGAGAGAGAGAAATAATAACCACAAATAGTGAAGAGGTACAGAGCTGTGCGGAAAGTAAGATGTTCACAGTGTAATAACACAGTCTGGCCTTCCCCGGGATCAGCGACCCTTGACCGTCTTCACGAGCGTGCCGTGCCGCATTGCCTATTCCGAGCAGCAGTAAGACGCGTCACTGGCATCCCGGCAGCCCCTCACCGTGCTCATCACATGCCCTTGTTTGTTGTGTTTCTAAAGGACAGCTTCTGGCTCTCTTTGTCTTGTATTTCTTGCGTCAGACTTTTCTATGTAAGTACAGTACACATCATAGTTATTTTTCTTTTATTTTATTTTATTTCAATCGATTTTCATCTCAGTAATAAGTGAACAACGTTAAAAACTTGGTCTGTTGTACGAGCATTTTTATTAACATTTTCAGTTCTGGGACTCATTTTTACCTTGAGTTCTGTGTATGATAAGACCATTTTGTTGACATTGGGAAGGGTCTGTGGAGGTCAGAATATTAATGGCCACAGTCTTCACTATTTCAATCCCCCACATGAGTTTCTAAAGCTGTAAAAAATCATCCAATTGTCAGAAGAATGAATATTGAAACGCGTCATGGTATTGAAGGTGTTAATTATTCCATTCGATTTACTCTAATGTTTCTCTCTCATCGTTGTACACCTAACTGTTCCGAGCATCTAGTTGTGTTTATGATTTCTTTCTTATCCTCCAAGATATGCCCTAATGTTTCTATCGCATCGTTCTGCACATAAATTGAGCATATACTTGTATTTATTTTTTTTCATCCTCCAAGATCTGCTCTCATGTTTCCTTGGCATCGCTTCACACTTAACTGCACTAAACATTTGTAATTTTTTTCTCGCTTGCTGTCCATCACGCAGATTCACGGCAGGGGTTCGAGTATATTGTTAGTAGTTGTTGGGTGTTTCCCGTCACGAGTCTGTCTCCGTGGAAACACTCCCTTTTAATTGCGAGGTGTTTTCTTTCTTCTTTTCGCGTGTTCTTTGGGGAATCACCAGGGAAAGAAATATCAGCGCTTTGAACGTTCGGTAATTGCATGCTAAGAGTAAAGATTTAACAATGAAACCTTGATGTATTTCTCGATTAGAAAATAAATTGTTGAAGAAAGATTATAATTAGCAATGAACGAGAGAGAGAGAGAGAGAGAGAGAGAGAGAGAGAGAGAGAGAGAGAGAGAGAGAGCGTGTCTGTGGTTTGTTACTCGGTTTCACCATCAGTCCATCAATCTGTCTCCATGTTTGTATTCTCTCTCTCTCTCTCTCTCTCTCTCTCTCTCTCTCTCTCTCTCTCTCTCTCTCTCTCTCTCTCTCTCTCTCTCTCTCTCTCTCTCTCTCGTGTCAGAACAGCCCACAATATCCTGTCATGGTGAAAAGGTTAACTAATTTAAATAACCAAAAAATTACTCTGGCTACCATTCCATCTTTGCCCTTCTCTCTCTCCATTTTTCTCCCTTGTCTCTCCTTCCAGGCGAGCTCAACAAGAGACTTTCCCACCCCAGGGTAGAATTACAAGGCCGCGGAGAAGTTACGGCCAGCATAATACTGTAATGAGTGTCGCTTTTCTTGATTACGAGTCCTTGGTAATTTGCCCTTTTCACGACCGTCCCTCGCTTCACCCGAGCTTTAGAGGGACGTATGAGGGAGAGATGGAGTGTGAGCGACTCTGTATGTGTAGCGTTGTATGTTATTATCAGAGAATTTTCAAGGTGTGTTTAAGTGCAGTGCCAGGCTTGGAGGGGCTTGGGTGTGTGTCGTGCGTGGGTGATGGAGGTTGTGCGGTGATTGGTGGCCTACACGGGGCAGCGGGGTGTAGGTGACTGGGTGGGGTTGACTGTGACTGTCTTTGAGTAATGAAAGGGAGTTGTTGTCGCTTGATCATTAAATGTTTTATGACACTAGGCATGTCGAATAAATCGCTTAATTAATGTGAATTATCTGGTAACCCAACTGGGAATCATTAGACGTGTGTTTTAGGAAGATGAATGGTTACGTTCGTGGCTCTCAAAGACTTACCAATTGGATACTAACTAACATTAAATACGTGTGTGTGTGTGTGTGTGTGTGTGTGTGTGTGTGTGTGTGTGTGTGTGTGTGTGTGTGTGTGTGTGTGTGTGTGTGAGAGAGAGAGAGAGAGAGAGAGAGAGAGAGAGAGAGAGAGAGAGAGAGAGAGAGAGAGACTGTAGGACTGTAAGACTGTGCAGTTCTGAGTTCCGGTACACACACACACACACACACACACACACACACACACACACACACACACACACACACACACACACACACACACACACACACACACACACACACACAGAACACCTCCCCAGAGTGCCGGCGGCGTGCATGACCTCCCAGGCGTCATTGATCACATTCCCGATCTGAATCTCTGCCTCCCATGCACTCACCTTCATTACCGCGGCGCAGAGACTCATTAGGCCGCCTCTCGACACGTCCCCCGCCTCACACTCATCAATTGCCGTCAGGAAGCTCGTCTTGTGTTGTGTTCCTGTGTTTGCTGCGTTGAATTTCCATGTCATTACGTGAGATTTATTTGTTTTCTTCTTGTCTAAGTCGATAAAACTTCTCCGTCACTCTTCATTTATCTTTATCCACTCGTTTTTTCTTTCTATTTATCATCTATTACCATTTTTTTCACTAGCATCCTTTATTTTCCAGTAATTTTGTCTATGAAGTTGATTCATCTTGTGTTTATTTATGTGAATCACTAAAGACACTCCCTTACTCACCCTCCATTTAGTTTATCTTTTTGTATTCTTGTTTTTAATGCTAATCTTTCGCCCAAGGATGTGTAAATTTGTGTTATTGCTTTTGTATAGCATTGCGAGAGAGGCGGAGTGGAGGGCGGCTCGTGTTATGCCTGGGAACGCTGCTACTCGTACTTAAAGGTGGCGGAGTTAATTGGAGAGCGGTGGAGATGAAAGAGGTCAGTTTTCTTTCATCCCACCGCAATATCACTAAGGGTAGGGTAGTAAGAGACAAATGAAAGGTATTAGAAAGTAGGACATCTGTATTATGTATGTGTGTGTGTGTGTGTGTGTGTGTGTGTGTGTGTGTGTGTGTGTGTGTGTGTGTGTGTGTGTGTAATTCATCTCCTCCTCCTCGGTCGTCTGCTGGTCACCCAGCCAGTCTTCCCCATTACGGGGCGAGCTCAGAGATCATAGACCGATCTTCGGGTAGGACTGAGACCACATCAACACACAACACACACCTGGAAAGCGAGGCCACAATCCCTCGAGTTACATCCCGTACCTATTTACTGCTAGGTGAACAGGGGCCACACATTTAGAGGCTTGTCCATTTGCCTCGCTGCTTACCGAGACTCGAACCCGGCCCTCTCGATTGTGAGTCGAGCGTGCTAACCAGTACACTACGCGGTGTGTGTGTGTGTGTGTGTGTGTGTGTGTGTGTGTGTGTGTGTGTGTGTGTGTGTTTCACTGTTTGATCTGCTGCAGTCTCTGACGAGACAGCCAGACGTTACCCTACGGAGCGAGCTCAGAGCTCATTATTTCCGATCTTTGGATAGGCCTGAGACCAGGTGTGTGTGTGTGTGTGTGTGTGTGTGTGTGTGTGTGTGTGTGTGTGTGTGTGTGTGTGTGTGTGTGTGTGTGTGTGTGTGTGTGTGTGTGTGTGTGTGTGTGTGTGTTTGCACGACTGCATGTACGTGCATTATTTATGAAGTAGAAAGTATGAATCACTGCCCACGGTTAAGTTTTTTAAGGGTATAATTCCAGAGACGTAAGAGTATTTTAAAGGAAGGAAATGACTCGTTGCAAGCAGGAGGAAAGAATGAGGTATCTGTTACCGCAAATGGCAAGAGGTCGTAAGTACGTGACCCTGGACGACCCCACGACACGGGCCGGGGGTTCATGACGCCTCCAGCAGTCATGGAGATGTGGAAGAAGAGAGATTCATCTTTACCTTTGTTTAAATGGCTTACTTGAGAAAGGCGGCAGGAGAAGGAGAAGGAAAAGTGAAGTTACAAAAAAAAATGATAAAAATTTGTTCACCTTGGAAGTTGTCATCGTTAGGAGAAGTTGGAAATGAGTCACCTATGTAAATAGAGAGAGAGAGAGAGAGAGAGAGAGAGAGAGAGAGAGAGAGAGAGAGAGAGAGAGAGAGAGAGAGAGATTGTTACACGTGAAAATAATAAGTTAATCACCTTGGGAGTTACTATCGTCGAGGAAGAGTTGTAAATGAGTCATGTTGAGGATCGAGAGATAAGAGAGTCTGGTGTTCTCAGTGCAAATAGCGTCTTTTAGGATGGAGGAAAGAGAGCAAGGTATGAGGCAAAAAGTGAAATAGAATAGGAAAATAATAGAACATGAAGAAAAGAGCATAAAAAAATAAACTAGGAAAGCTGCAAAAGGTTGTCAGGCTTATACGTGGCAGTCCATGTATGAGGAGAGCTACTTAATTCCATCTGTCATCCCATCCATAAATCTTTCTAATTTTTTTTAAAGCTCCCTATTGACTCAGCATTAACAACATGATTACTGAGTCCATTCCATTCATCAACTACTCCGTTAGAGAACCAGTTCCTTCCCGTTTCTTTCCTAAATCTTAATTTGTCAAGCTTAAACCTATTATTTCTGGTTCAATCCTGAGTACTGATCCTAAGAATATTACTCATATCCCCTTTGTTATAACCTCTTTACTACTTGAATACTTCTATAAAATTTGTCACCTTGTATGTTAGTATTGCCAAGAAAAAGTTTGGAGAAGCAAAACACCACAAGGTTCCGTCAGTTAGGCGCCGGAAAGTTATAATGAAGACGCATGTCCCGACCCGACCATTAATATCTGCTTAAGGCCCAAAACTTACCTGCAAGAAGAAGGAAGAAAAAATACGCTGGTAATTAATAAATCCCAGACTGTAAAATGTTTCCAAAAATTTTTCCCTCGTCAGTTAATTAACAACGATGTAAATAAACAGGACGAGAAGACTTATTAGGAAGGAAATCATGCATTGTAAAGAACATTTTTTTAGAGTGTGTGTACATATACTTTTGGTCATGGTATTAACTTGCACCAGAGTAAAGGTAATGAATCTCTCTTAAGTTTAGGTAATAGGATGGTGGTAAAATTCGCCTTCTTTGATTTTCCGGGGATAAGGAAATTCACTAAAGCACCAAAAACAACAGAATTTATAGTTATTAATTTTCAGTATTTGATAGGCCGAGCGTGCGCCGCTTTGCCGGACAGGTCAGTGATTCCCTAGTGACGCAATACCGGGGGGTCAAGCAACTCACTCATTCACTCTCTCACTCACCTACTCACTCATTCACTCACTCACTCACTCACTCACTCACTCACTCACTCACTCACTCACTCACCACTTTCAGAATGCATGTGAACGAGAAATATGGAAATTATTGATATCAGTCGATAATTTGTATTCAGAGGGTTGGGACTAGAGAGAGAGAGAGAGAGAGAGAGAGAGAGAGAGAGAGAGAGAGAGAGAGAGAGAGAGAGAGAGAGAGAGTAGGGGGGGGTGTCTTAAGGAGCAAAGATGTCACATAAAAACTTTCTCGAGTCGCAGGTGGGCGTCCTGAGGGAGGGACCGGTTGGGCAGATGATGAGTCGCGGGCGGCAGGCGGGCGGGAGGCAGGCAAGCAGGCAAGCAGGGAGGTGTTTAGTAAAGGTGTGCAGTGTTGGCCTTTAGCGAACAGTTGGGCATCCTATTTTCACTAGAACGAACATGAAAATAGAGATTAAGTACGAGAAACCGTCCTATTTATAATCAACCATCATACTTATCCATAAATTTTGTATGAACTCCTTTTAACCCTTTCAGTGCCATTACGCGTTTTTATATTCATTCCGGTTACTATTTGGCGATTTTATACACCTTCAGAAACTTATATTGGGGATTCAAATAGTGAAGACCCTATCCAATAATCTTCTGACCTCCATATACCCTTCTTAATGTAAGTAAAAATGTCTGATCGTTCCGAAAACTCAAAGAAGTAAAGCATCCTACTACTGAAGGGGTTAAAGCTCTGTTGTGATTCGGCAGCAACATTTTGAACCAGTTAAGAAGGCAATGATGGCGAAGGTTAGGGGGGGAAGGAGTGTTGGGAGACGAAGAATAAGAAGAGAGACGTAACAAGGAGTAACATGAACAAGCTGGGAGTTCAAGATGATGCAATGGATAGACACAGATGGAGAAGGATAACTCAAGCGGTTGACCCTGCAATACAGTGGGATTAAGGTCGCATGTAGAAGAAGTAACATTCTGACTATTGACTCTATTTCTAACTCTGTTCCTTCCTTCCTATCACCTGACTTGACCTCGTTTAATCTTGCCCTGTCCTTACCCACTACTGACCCTATGTAATGTATTTATCATCTTTGTCGTCCTTATACCTCTTTCTTTCGAAATTCAAGGTTCAAAGTTCCAGCATAGCCTTTGCCACAGCGCTGGATAGAATCGTTGTTTCTTACTTCATTCTCTACAATTGGATCTTTCATCTCTTTTTTTTTTATATAAGAGAGGAGGAATGGCCAAGGGTATATATATATATATATATATATATATATATATATATATATATATATATATATATATATATATATATATATATATAAACACTCAGTTGTCAGTCAGAGAGTGGATATGATGTATTGCTTCCACTCTCGTAAAGTTTAATAAGAATTGTATTATTTATAACGAAAAAAACGAATGAAAACGGAAATATATATGTCTAAATGTGTTTTTTTCAAGTCATGGTAAGAGCATAATGTGTTAACCCTTCAGTACCATGACGTGTTTCCATATTCATTCTGGTGACTATTTGGTGATTTTATACATCTTCAGAAACTCATGTGGGGAGGATTAAAATAGTGAAGACTGGTCAGTAATCTTCTGACCTCCATAGACTCTTCCTTATGTCAATAAAATGGTCTAGCCGTATACAAATCTCATAGTAAAAATGTGTCCCAGTACTGAAGGGGTTAAAAGTTAAGTGGACAGGAACACTCAAAACAGAGGGAGGATGAGAAGACAGTCTACGAGAATTGTCCGTTCACCGCGACTCATCTGCAATGCTAATTAACCACCGCTTTCTCAACTTATGCTGGGCCAGTGGCGGGTCAGAGGTCACACCAGCCATACCACGTCCCCTCTTTCTCCCTTTCCCTTCGCCCTTCCCCTTTCCCTTCTTCCCATTCCCCTTCTTCCCATTCTCCTCCATCCTTTTCCTTCGCCACGCCATGGACTCCAGCCCGCCCACATTCCCGCGATAAATCTGAGAGATCCTTCGTGGCTTGATTACCTGGTGGTTTCTGGTGGCTTTATTGTCATGCCGTATTGTGTTAGGATTCCTTCATCTGTGTGTGTGTGTGTGTGTGTGTGTGTGTGTGTGTGTGTGTGTGTGTGTGTGTGTGTGTGATCCCTTTTTCGAAATCATACGGTGACCTAAGATGTTATTCTCTCTCTCTCTCTCTCTCTCTCTCTCTCTCTCTCTCTCTCTCTCTCTCTCTCTCTCTCTCTCTCTCTCTCTCTCTCTCTCTCCCTTGCAGTTATAGCTGAAGTACCATTTTCTTCCAACGCTCTAAGAGAAAATGACTTTTGTAAGAGTAACTATTATAAAATATATATATATATATATATATATATATATATATATATATATATATATATATATATATATATATATATATATATATATATATATATATATATTCACTGTATATCTTTCTACTGAGCATTTGGCTGATTTATAAAGGACTTTCCACTATTCTATCGCAGACGAGTGTGCATGTAAAATCATAAACTCCAGGATAGTGCAATAGGTGTTTACAATTACTTTTAAGTTTATATGAATCACCACTGAGTCACTCCGTATTTTCCTTACTCAGACTTTCAGTTCTTATCTTAGAATGCAAGTCGTGTAGTGGTTCGGCCCTGAACTATATAAGTGGGAGTTGATTCACTTGCCATAGTAAGTCATCAAAACTTTCCTTTCGTTGCATCATAAGTGGCAGGCGTATAGTGAAGGAGCAGCGTCCGTGGCGAGGCGAGGTGACCAGGAAGTGGCCCTCTATCTGTGTTTGTTGTGACCATCTCCTAAGTAATGCTTGAAACGCATCCTTAAATTGGTGAGGTCATCTCTCAAGAGACAGCAGGACCTCCACTACCTATACTGTGTGTGTGTGTGTGTGTGTGTGTGTGTGTGTGTGTGTGTGTGTGTGTGTGTGTGTGTGTGTGTAAGGATAAGAGAATAAATACATAAGGAAGTAGACTAGAGCATGTAGCCTATAGGATATCATTTCCAACTCTTTGTTATCAAGCTCCCCAGACGCACCACACCCTAGTCCCCTTGACCTTGACGGGGCTCGAGGGACTTGTTCCGTGATGTATCGGTGGCGGGAAGGCGGACAGGGGCGCCACTCCCTCCATGCTCAGACAGACGCTTCTCTAGACTCCCGCAGCGCCCTTCCTACAACCCTCCTCTCAAGGAAAGATGTCGGGGTGCTTGAAAAACTCAACACTCCAAGGTCCCGATAAACTAACTGTACGTCTGGGGTCCCCTTAGTAAAGTCTAACTGGGTGATAGAAAATTGAGAAGCCTCCCTGCATTGTTGACGATTTTGCAGCCGTGCCGGAATGACTTATGTTGATTTTGTTTCCATATCGAAGTGACGTGTTGCCAGTGTTGTTGCCATGCTGAAGTGACGCGTTCTCGTGACGGGATCACGCCCCTCGGCAAGGTTCAAGGCTGGTGCTGTGTTCACGGCAGGGCGGGTGTGATGGATGTCCCGTGGTGATGCAACGCCCGTAGACATCCACCGCCTGCTGCCTTTATTATTGCTGTTATTGATATTATTGTTATAATTATTATTATTATTATTATTATTATTATTATTGTTATTATTATTATTATTATTATCATTATTATTATTATTATTATTATTATTATTATTATTATTATGTTATTATCACTAATATTGTCATCATTATCATCATTTTCTTGTAGTATTGTTATTAATGTATAGTTATTTTCTTTGTTGCTGTTGTTGTTGCTACTGGTCCTGGGCACAACATTAAACTGCATCCAGTGGTGAGGCCTTTGGTGGAGAAATTTAGGGCTCTAGGGAATGTGGAGTTACCCATTAATCACCTACTACTCCCAGGTCCCTTCTGGCCCGGAACGGTGGCACCTGTTAGGGCCCCAGCTATGGGTTAAACCGATATTTTGGGGAAAAAGGTCCCTTAGCTTTGGTCCGCAACCTTTGTAGGAGAGAGTGCGCTCCGTATTCAAACCTCTGGTGTCTTGTAGGCATCCTCTCCAGAAGACCCGGGAGTAAACACCAATTCACCGGAAGTTGGAGTCCCTAAATCAGTTCGTAGTTAACTTCGTTCTGTCAGCTCCGTCGCCCTCAATATCACAGTGCCCAGGCTGACATCCGTCCACACCATCACTAGTGGACGGATATATTTACCCATGGTCAGTTATGACCGACAGAGGCCGACGACGTTGTGGTTGGTGGTTGATTATGTTGTTCCTCTTACTATTTTCCTGACGTTTTTATTACGTTAGCGTGATTCACCCTTGGTTTTAATGTTCACGTGATGGCTGGCTGTAGCTTCTTGGAGATGGTTCAGAGGGTATACAGTCTGATTTATGAGGGAGGGCGAGGCCTCACTCACACACACCACACAAGCACCACGCACCACGTCCTCTTACATAAGGAGACAGTAACTGCTCACTCGTCAATGGAAGCAACTTGAGAGGTGAGAAACTTAGTTCTTAAAGTGACATGATTGTGTGTGTGTGTGTGTGTGTGTGTGTGTGTGTGTGTGTGTGTGGGATTTGAGGGGCAAGGATAGTCAGATAGTACGAGACAAATTTAGAAGAAGCAAAAGTTTAGCTCAATGTTGTTCCTCAGAAAAAAGGAAATTAAAAAAGTTAAGAAGAAATGGACACCCCAAATATCGCAAGGTAAATAATAAAGCTACGAAGATGTGTGGATATGCGTGCAAGGCAATCACTCCTTGTACAAAAACTTTGCGTAAGCGTCACCGTATGCAGCGCGTACCAGGAGCGTAAGGACCCGGCTTTTCGGCGTCCTCTGGCCACAAAAACAGTGACAGCCACACTCCTGAGCAAGTTTCTCTTTTCTTCAGCTCCGGGCGACAAGTTGGGCGGTCCCCATGAACTGAGTGGCACGGCGTTACGAAGCGATGCGGACTCGGCAACGAATGACGACGACCAAGAACGGATGAGTGGTGAAAAATTAGAGGGGAAATTCTGGTTAGATAATTTTACTGGTGCACCATATAGCAGGGCTGCTGCCAGAGCGTGTCTTGCTTGCAGCCATCCACACAAAGTGATGCCTGCAGTCCCTTGAATTATCATTTGTAATACGTTTGTTTTTTTATTAATATTCTTGTGAGTGCCCCGCAACGGTGTGCCCAGCCCGCACCTGTTTGAAGCTGACATTGATGTGACCTTACCCGGGGCGGCCATACCCCGTCAAGCGGCACATCAGCAAGTAAACTGCCCCCCTGCCCCAAGGTGTGGACGTGCATGTATGTGTAGGTGTGGCGTCTTGGTGTGTAAACGACACTGGGTGTCTTGTGTGGCTTGAACCGCATGTTGAAAATTCAGGCACATAGTAATTGTGCATGCAAGGAAACAGCGAGATGTATCCGCGTTGCAAATTTTAGCATAAATGTTGGAGTGCAAACTTTCATTCTCTTTGCAGCATATCACATTCCACCCTTCCCGCCCGACCCCGACCCGCCCCGACCCGCCATGTACTGGTTTGGTCAACGAGACGCTGTGGGCACACGGCGGGGAAACTCCCGCACCTGACCGCGGGGGCTGGGTGGGGCCGCAACCCTATTTCGCCCGACCCGAATGAACTCTGGGCCTTAAAGTATGGCGGAGAGGATCAGGTAACGCAATACCTTCGCCTTGCAACACGGCGGGCCTTTGACGCTCGTTTGGTCCATGGATGTGTAATGTCTCTCTCATTCAATCTGGTTGATGGCGTTTCTTAATCAGTGAAAGTAAAATTAGCTTCACAAGAACTTGGTGAAAAATGTGGCTGTTTCATTTCAGTATGGCCGCCGACTTGTTTTTATCTCAGTCTTAGGACTTGCACAAACTCAGCTAATGTTAGGTGTTGCAAATCAAACAAGAGGCACAGGAGAGAGAAAAGGGGAAAAAAAATGCATCTCGCTTACCCCACCTTTATGTTGAAATGTTTTCCCTATTTGGTCAGTCTCATACATAAAGTAATAACATACATGACTTAGCCTCGAAACGGAACTCTCTTGCACGCCTGGCCTCGATGCTGCACAGTGCCCACATTCCAGCGCTGCATCACTTACGCCTCCCTCGCACACAGCAAAACATCCAAACACATACACTACGTCTTAAAATCATTTCTCTTAAGATTCACACTGTGTAACTAAATCCGACCTCATCTTTACTTCCTTCTTTTCTTTCTTTTTTTCTTTTATTTTTCTTCATTAATTTATTAGTTTAAAAAATCTTCCCTTTCTTTCCTTTCTTCCCTTCTTCTTTCTTTCTCTCTTTCTTTCTTTCTTTCTTTCTTCCTTCTTTCCTTCCTTCCTTCCTTCCTTCCTTCCTTCCTCAATTCATTCTTTCTTTCTTTCTTCCTTTCCTTTTTCTTTCCTTCCTTCCTTCCTTCCTTCCCACATTTTTTTCTCATACTTCTGTCTATCTCAGTTTCATCTTCATCTATCTTTTCTTCCATCCATTCATCCATCCATCATATATTCCTTCCTTCTTTCGTCATGTATTCATTTTTTCCTCCCTCCTTCCCTCCCGCCCTCCTTCCACCCTTTTTGTACCAGGTTGTCCCATTCGTGGCGTGGACGGGAGGTGATGCGATTCACGTGGAAGTGCGGAGGTGATGGAGGTGGTGGTGGTGGTGGAGACAGGCCCGAAGAGGAGAGTTGATTGGGGACATGGTGCACGTTGTCCTATTTCCTCCCGCAGTGTCAGAAGTGTTTGTCCTTATTCCTGAACATTGGTAGTGAGAAAATGACAGAGACGGACTCGTATTCTTGTTCTTATTTTCTCTAACCCCTTCTGTAGCATGAAGCGTTTCTATAGTCATTCTGCTTAATATTTGGTGATTTTATACAGCTTCAGAAACTCATGTGTGGGATTTAAATAGTGAAGACTGTGGCCATTAATCTTCTGACCTCAATAGATCCTTCCTAATGTCAATAAAATGGTCTAATAGTACACAAATCTCAAGGTGAAATTGTGACCCAGTACTGAAGGGGTTAATATAGTTGTACATCTATTGCGTTTTTGTGTGTTAGCCATGGCCTGTCCTTTCACTTCTGTAGCTAAAGGACTTAAGGTTCTCTAGTGTGTATGTATGCTCTCCTTCCTCACTGCATCGGACCCTGGGACACACACACACACACACACACACACACACACACACACACACACACACACACACACACACACACACACACACACACACACACACACACACACACACACACACACACACACACACACACACACACACACACACACACACACACACACACACACCACAGGCACTTAGTATGATGTGGTTACTCACTCATCTGTGCTCTCTGACATTCATTCCGTTTCTATGCTTCATTTCCATATGTCCGCTTCAAATTTATTGTGCTGTCCTGTTGAGTTTCTCCCCTCCCTCTTTTTTTTTTTTCTCCTCTCCAATCTTATGGTTCTTACTTTCACTATATGTACCAATGGATCTTCTACTTTCCTCCCCTTCAAATTCTCTCTCTCTCTCTCTCTCTCTCTCTCTCTCTCTCTCTCTCTCTCTCTCTCTCTCTCTCTCTCTCTCTCTCTCTCTCTCTCTCTCTCTCTCTCTCTCTCTCTCTCTCTCTCTCTCTCTCTCTCTCTCTCTCTCTCTCTTCCTAGAAAATGTCTCCTCACTGTTTCTATCTCTTTTTTTACCAAGCAAAACTCTCCTCCTCTGTCTTTTTCTTGCAAATTCATCTTGTCCATGTCTGAATCATCGTCTCTTTCTTCATTGCCTCTCTCCTCTTAGACAGCTTCTCCTCCCATTTTCTCGCTCTTCCTACCAGATTTCTCTTCGTTGTCTTCCTAGGAAATCTCTCTTCATGGTCTCTTTCTAGTAAATCTCTTGCGTGTTTCTTTCTTAGACAACCCCTCTTTCCTTTCTCGTCCCTGTCTCTTCCTGTCAAATTTCTCCTACGTATCTCTGTCCTTTTTTAGCAGTTCTTCCTTACTCTCTTTCCAGCGTGCTATGCTTATATTCATACTTAAAATGGAGCGAATAGCTTTAATTAATCTTACTCATTTCCTTCTTTCCTTTCTCTTCCTTGTCTCTTCCTACCAAACTTCTCCTACATATCTGTCCTTTCTTAGCAGTTTTTCCTGACTCTATCTCTCCAGCTTGCCATGCTTATATTCGTGTTTAATATGGAGCGAATAGCCTTACTTTATCTTACTCATTTCTTGTCTTACTTGTTGATTTTCCCTCGATCACTCAACGCTTTCTCTTCCCATGCTTCCTTTCCTCTCTCAGCTGAAGGAAGATGTTTATACCCACTGATATCTCACGGTAGTTCTATGTAAATGCTGTTCTAATTATTCGTGTTCATTTTTTTTTTTTTTTTCTGTAAGGAACTATAGCCTTGATTTTGTTAACATTGGTCTCCGCCTTTCACTTCTCGCGAATGTGTAACCTCATTTAAAAGATTTGCGGCTCCTTTTCTAACACCTGCCATTAGATCATTGTATTCAAGCTTCATTTAGCACCACCCATTCACATTTCCACTTCATTGCTGTTTACGTTCTCTTTCTTTTATCTTATCTTTCCATCACTGAAGGTGAACTGACGTTGCGAATTCTTGCCTCACAGCTCTATCGTTACCTATTATAGACTTCACACAGTGCCTAGCCTTGCGCCTTGGCACATATTAGTATATCAATTTTTTTTTTCTCTCTGTCGTTTCAGGTTTCCATTCCCACACTCTTCCAGTCATAACTTTCTTATGCTGAGGAGATGGGCTTCATTATTTTTCAGCATTTTTTTTTTTTCATTCTTATCTGGAGGATCTGACATACGTACTGTCGTGCTCACTCATGCTTAGTTCCTCCTCCTCCTCCTCCTCCTCCTCCTCCTCCTCCTCCTCCTCCTCCTCCTCCTCCTCCTCCTCCTCCTCCTCCTCCTCCTCCTCCTCCTCCTCCTCCTATTACTACTTCTATTTCTACCATTACTACTACTACTACTACTTTCATTTCCTCCCTTCATTTGTGTTTATTTTTATTACACACG
The DNA here is from genome assembly GCF_017591435.1 of Portunus trituberculatus. Taxonomy (NCBI): domain Eukaryota; kingdom Metazoa; phylum Arthropoda; class Malacostraca; order Decapoda; family Portunidae; genus Portunus; species Portunus trituberculatus. The sequence goes on along the minus strand of NC_059294.1, from coordinate 6,028,353 downwards.
CTACCTTAAGGTGGTCGCTAAGTACTGCGTCGTTACCACTTCACTGTCTGGTTTCCTTTTCCTCTAGAACAGACACCAGTAATAGTTTTCCTTGGTGAGAGTTCACTAAGCTTTCCTTCAAGAGATGCATCTGTTCTGTTGCATCATTCTCTTTTGCGCAATATAATACTTTCAACTGCCGTCTTGTATCTGCCCGATGCTTATCACTGAGGGGATTATCGATCATTCTCTCTCTCTCTCTCTCTCTCTCTCTCTCTCTCTCTCTCTCTCTCTCTCTCTCTCTCTCTCTCTCTCTCTTGGCCCTAATTCATTCTTGTTTAGAAATTTACAATGATTTTCCTCATTTTCGTGTTTCATTTTCATTAAAGCAGATTGTTAACGCATTCTTAATTGCTATATCATATCTTCCAACACACACACACACACACACACACACACACACACACACACACACACACACACAGAGAGAGAGAGAGAGAGAGAGAGAGAGAGAGAGAGAGAGAGAGAGAGAGAGAGAGAGAGAGAGAGAGAGAGAGAGAGAGAGAGAGAGAGAGAGAGAGAGAGAGAGAGAGAGAGAGAGAGAGAGAGAGAGAGAGAGAGAGAGAGAGAGAGAGAGAGAGAGAGAGAGAGAGAGAGAGAGAGAGAGAGAGAGAGAGAGAGAGAGAGAGAGAGAGAGAAGGGTCCAAAAATGTAAGATAAAACTATGTAAGTGAAATTAAGAGAAACACACACACACACACACACACACACACACACACACACACACACACACACACACACACACACACACACACACACACACACACACACACACACACACACAGAAACGGGGCAGATTTAATTGTAGCCTCAGGACGTTGAGGTAAAGAAGGCTGCTGATGAATTCTTTGGTCTTTGGACTCCAGAGCGTTAACCTGAAGATGCTGGTTCAGGTTATCCTATGTCGCAGAAGACTGGTTTTAAGGCTGTACTCTCATTGACGGAGGATTGCTGGCTGTATCCCTTCCTTCCTTGCATCGTATCCACGGAACGGAAGGCTAAGGTGTGTTTTGTTTTTATATTACCTCTTTCTTTTTCTTTTTTTCTTAACCTAGTTTTTGTGTAGGAGAGGAGTGTTTCATATTTAATCGTTTTATCTCTTTTCTTTTTTTTTTTTTTTTTTGGTCACTACTTTTACTTTAGTGTTTGTTTGATATTTATTTCTCGTTTTTTTTTTTTCCTTTTATATGTTGCAAATGAGTGTTTTCTCTTTCCTTTTTTTTTTTTTTTCTAGTGTGTGGCCTTGCATGGGCTCTCACGCATGAAAAAAGAAGCACACACACACACACACACACACACACACACACACACACACACACACACACACACACACACACACACACACACACACACACACACACACACACTAACACCCCACTTACACTTATTCTACATTTATTAAGAGTGGCTGTGTTTTCCTTTCACCAGGCCAGTCTCAATACCACCACCACCACCACCACCACCACTACCACCACCACCACCACCACCACCACCACCACCACCACCACCACTACCACTACCACCAGCCTTTTCCTGCACACTCTTGCCACTCTTCGCGAGAGAGAGAGAGAGAGAGAGAGAGAGAGAGAGAGAGAGAGAGAGAGAGAGAGAGAGAGAGAGAGAGAGAGAGAGAGAGAGAGAGAGAGAGTCAATTGGTGAGCCGCAACCCTTAATTATTATATGTCAGGTATTTTTGTTTCATTCTTCCTCCCAGGTGAGAGAGAGAGAGAGAGAGAGAGAGAGAGAGAGAGATGGCCTCTTTATTAGACTCGGTTTATTTGAGATGATGGTATTGGTGAGATAAAAGGACTATCTCATTCACATTCTCTCTCTCTCTCTCTCTCTCTCTCTCTCTCTCTCTCTCTCTCTCTCTCTCTCTCTCTCTCTCTCTCTCTCTCTCTCTCTCTCTCTCTCTCTCTCTCTCTCTCTCTGCTGCCACATAAATTTCTTACAACTCAGACGCAGTTCAAATGGTTATGTTGCATTGTACGTCTATCTTTTCCTGTTTGACCGCGAGGCACAACGTCTTGCATTCATTACCTGCCAAGGATGCACAGAATAATGACGCTAAATGAAGAAAGTATTTGTATAATCATGCATCACTTTTTTTTTTTTACTTCAGTGTCCGTGGTGGTGATGGTGGTGGTGGTAGTAATAGTAGTATCTGTTTTTTACATTATCACCAGCAGGATTAGTGGTAGTTTTTTTTTTTGTTTTATATATATATTGTAATAACTAAAGATATATTACAGGTACAAACACGTAAATATATAATAGATACATAAATTTACACCCAGAAGTAGGAGTCACTCGTAGGTAAAGATCGGTGTAGGCTGAGCGGTGAATGAATAAGCTGCATTGTTACCTAAGTGAGGGATGGTGAAGACGAGCATGCCAGCTACCACCTCACGTGCCGCACTCCCTCACTCCACCCTGCTTTTAACATTGTAAAGCTGTGAAGAAAGATGCTGCGTGGTTTAGGAGCAAGGGATGAACTTTGCTGGTATTCTTAGAGGTAGCCAGATTTGGTTTAGTTAAGTTTGTGTGTTGCGATGTTTGTGTAAAAGTTTGGAAGCAAGGGATGAACTTTGCTGGTATTCTAAGACAGCCAAATGTGGTTAGTTAAGGAAATATGTGGCGAATGTGTTAAAGTTTTCTCTCCTCTATGAGTTTTCGGATAGGCAATTGAAACATACTCAACATTGGCAGCTTTTTTTTTTATTTCTATGCAGGAGGGAAACTAGCCAAGGACAACAAAAGATTTATATAAAAAAAAATGCCCACTTGAAATGCCAGTTCCATTAAAGATTGCTAAAGAATTAACCAAAAATCAGAGGCAAATATCTTGAAAGGCAGTAAGAAATGTATGGAAGATCCTCTTTTGTTCATATATTTATTGGTTAAATCGTTAATTTATTTGTTTCATTTGTATTCTATTTAGTTTATTTACTTATTGAGAAAGAATAACACGGAAGGAAGTAACACGCAAATAAGTATAACAATTTGCAGTTCACTCAGTAATTTGTTTCCGAGGTTATCACTACAAACTTTCATCAAATCATGGGAAATAACGTGAAAACTGAAGAAAAACAACATTATCTACACTTTCTTTTACCTATTTTCGTTTTTTTTTTTTTTTTATTCTTAATTATTTATTTTTACATTATGCATTTTTTTTAAGGAGGTGCATAGCGCAGTGGCCTCACGAAGCATATGTTACGCAGTGTGTGTATGCGCGTGTATTGATGCGCACGATATTTGTGTGTTTAGGGGTGTAAATAGCGTGGCGGGTCATTGGTGGTGTTGTGCAATGGCCGGGTTACGAGCTGGCTACGTATATCGGCCAGTGTAAAGATAATAAGATAAAAGGCTGAGTACGAAGTTAAAGTGAATGATGAAGAGGAGGTGAGCATGATGATGATGATGATGATGAAGGAAGCAGCACTAACAACAACAGTTACTACAACTACAAATAATGATAATAAAGATAGGTAATGATGCTACTACTACTACTACTACTATTAATGATAATAATAATAATAATAATAATAATAATAATAATGATAATATGTTGTCATCATAATCAAGACAACTAGATAAATAAAGATATGAGTCTTTAAGTCAATAGAAATATTCGGACTAACGTTTTATCAAGATGTGCTCTCGTATTATGCACACTTCAGAAAAAATCAACGCTTACTTTCCCACTATTACCAATGCATATCAGCCACAAGGGACAGACAAAGAGTGTACAGTGTGACAGATGGAGCAGATACGCATTGAAATATTAGAACACGTCATAAACCTACATTAGCTTCGCAGTTCATGACTTCACAGAGCTATAATTTAAGAGTATCGCATGTTAGAAGCTTCCTTTCTCCTTGACCCCTCTTGTGGCTTCTTCGTAAAGAGAATTCTGGGAAGTGGTGGAGCTGGTGATGGTGATGGTGATGGTGGTGTTGTCTTTGCTCATCCTTTCCCTTCTGTGTGTTGTCTCTTCATGTTACCCCTACAGTACTGTGACGTGTTTTTTACCTTGAGTTTTGGGTGTGATTAAACGATTTTACTGAAATTAGGAAGGGTATGTGTTGCTCAAAAGATTACTGTCCAGAGTCTTCACTATTTCAATCTCCTCTTAATTTTCTGAAGCTGTTTAAAGTGGCCAAATATTAAGCAGAGTGAAAATGAAAACGCGTCCTGGTGCTGAAGAAGTTGAAAAATAATGTAATGAAGAAAGAAAAATAAATGCACTTGTTATTAGATTGTGGGGTATTTTGAGTTCATTTTTATTTATATATTTTTTTAAACTGAATATCTGGAAATGATGGAATATGAAACTTCTTTTAAGTCTTCTTGTAATTTATTTTTATTATTTTCATCATCATTATTGTTGTTTTTATACCATTACCCGATATTGCCTTTGTCGTCATCATCGTCCTTGTTTTCATTATTGTTATTCTTACTTCCTTGACAGAACAAACCGGTTAAACATTCAGAATCTTTGCTTACGAAACTGTGGAAGGCGAGGCACCAATAAGGGAGGACTACTGAATACCTTGTCGCCTGCGTCACACTGGTGCTCTGGCGAATATAATGCCAATCCCCTGTAAATGAGATTGTGACACGTGGCTACCAGTTACAAGTGGGAGGAAGCCGGCAAATGGGGAGCGGGAGGAGATCGTGCTGGGGGCAGGGGGAAGATTTGAAAGTGCGGAGATATGGTGTCTTTGAGGCGTGGTGTGGATGTGGGCATGAGGGAATGGATGTGGTGGATGTCAGAAAGGGGATGAAGGAAAAGGAGCAGTGAAAGAGAAGGATGTGGAGTGCACTTTTCCCTCCCCCGCACACAACCTCGACCATCACCACCACCACACCGGCACCTCCACCACCACCACCACCACCGTCACCACCACCACCACCACCGTCACCACAGCTTTGGGTTTCTTTATTGCGTTGTAAAGGCGACCTGCTGCAAAGTGGGGCCGGGGAACCCCTGGTAAGCGCTGGCTGCTGCGCCATTACCTTGACCATCCCTTTAGTTTATCGTTTTATCACCACACACTTCCCCCACTCGAGTAATCATCACCACTATAGGCTCCCCAATATGATTCCTAGTATTGGTTCTCCTCTTGGTATAACTGTGTGACTGCTGTGGCCTCCTATCAAGTTCAGAGTATCATTTTGCAAAGCAGGAAATCCACCTCTGATAACAAAAGGAGCGATCGAGAACCTCAAACCTTTAACCTCCTCAGTACCATGACACGTTTTTATATTTATTCTGCTTGTCAGTTGATGATTTTATGCAGCTTTAGAAATTTATGTGGGAATTAAGATAATCTGACCTCCATAGACCCTTCCTAATGTGAAGAAAATCGTCAAATTATACCCAAAACTCATGGTAAAAATGCATCCCAGTACTGAAGGGGTTAAGTGCCTCTTGTTTTGTTTCTGTTCAGTGGAAGCAAATAGTCAGTAAGTGTCACATTGTTCTCTCCATACAAAGGATTTATGTGATAACTATGTAATAATATGTAGTACCTTCACCTTGCTCTTCTTTCCTCTATATACTGGGGTGTAACTAGCGACGGTACCTTCTTGGCGTGTGTAATAGCCCATGTGTTGGGTGAATACTGATGCAGCGTTGGGAGTGGAATGTACATCATGGGCAGTGCTGCGTTTGTCTGCCATCTGCACTGAGCTTCTGTGTTGTTTGCATTCATGTCCAGAGCTTATTTCGGTGTTTTGCTTCCTTGTTCTCTGTCTAATGGTGCCCCCCTCCCTCACCGCCATCCCACACTCACATACCTTGCTGGG
>NC_059294.1:6002500-6017500 GCF_017591435.1 Portunus trituberculatus | reverse complement strand
GTCACGTTGCGTCCTCTTGATCCGGCCGGCATTCATGCGTAAAAAAAAGTTTCCTGCCTCGCCGCCCTTTTCACAATACACAAAGGCGAGATGATGAGGCGTTAAGTGAAGGTGAAAAAGCTGGTCCTACCCGTATGAGAGTCTCGACCTACAGCCAGTGAATACGAGATCCAGAAAAACGTGTCAGAGAAAGAAGTGAGAATGACAGGTGGACTTAGAGAGAATAAACGTCGCCTATATTTTTACAGTTGTTTTTTTCCACGAGGTTTAGTTCTGTACTGATACAATGAAGCGAGTTAGAAGGAAAGTGTTGTGTTTTCTGCTTCTCGGCGTTATATAATGAAGGAAGGAATGAGATGAACTGGAAGAAAAATAAGTTATCCTGTCATTTGGCTTACTCTATTAATCTCTAAGGGAACTGGTAATTAAATGGGCTTTTTTTTATATTTTTGTTGCCCTTGGTCAGTTTCCCCTCTTACATAAAATAATAATAATTGATTCATTCCCACGATGTGTTAAGAAAAGCAAACTTATTAAAAACAGTAATGATTACACATGTTTTTATGCGAGGGAGGTTTCAAGACATTTGTCCCTGTCTTTCGGCCAATTCTCTACCAAACTTTTAGGGAACTTGTATTTGAAGTGGGCCTTTTTTTCTGTTGTCCCTTGGCTAGTTTCCCTCTTGCATAAAAAAATGCGTTACAGCTACAAATCGTTATCACCACTAGTAGTAATAAGAGGAGGAGGAGGAAGAGAAGTAGAATTGTAATAGTTTTAGTGATGAAGTACTTTGAATAACTGTTGTATTTTATTTTTCGGCTTGTAGTAGTAATTGGAAGGGGAGGAGGAAGAGGAGTTGAATCATGCTAGTTTTATAGTAGAAATACTTAGAAGAGTTGTTACTTTTATCATTCATTCTGTAGCAGCATCTTGAACTGAACAATAATCAACCTCATTAAACGAAGAAACATAAAAGAACGTAGCTCAAAATATCAACTCCCTGGCAGCCATCTTGCGTTTCCTATCCACCTTAAACCAGATCGCCGTGTCACGTGTGCCTACCTCATCCCTGCGACCTCACAGTACAACGCACGCCGTCCGTATCACCTCGAGGACACCGGATGAAAAAAAAAAATTGAATGAAAAAAAAGAAATATTATCGTGTCACTTCCATCTTATTTTTTTTTTTTTTACTTTCATACATCAGAGGAGCACACGCTGGGGATATTTTCCGTTCTTTTTTTATTTTTCTTTATTTTTTTTATTTGTAATTTCTCTCTAACGCCTTTAGTACCGTGACACTTGTTTTACTATGTGTTTTGAGTGTACTTAGACGATTTTGTTTTTACATTAGGAAGACTCTAAGGGGATCAGAAGATTATTGATCAGTCATCACTATTTTAATCCCCACATAAATGATTGAAGTTGTATGAAATTGCCAAATATTAAGCAGAGTGAGTATGGAGATGTGTCATGGTACTGAAGGGGTTAATGACGAGACGGGCTATTGAGGTCATGAGTTCTAGTACTTTTGTTAGTGTGTAGCTTTTCTTTTTTTTTTCTCGCGTGTGTCATTAGAACAGAGTTAGAGCAGAACAACTTGAGGGGCATAAGGACTGTAAAATGCCAGTTGATCCACACAAGACAGCTAGAGACTGGTTATTTTTACCATTGAAGTACCGCGGCATAATGTCAGTACTGTAGACATCATCAACTTAGGGAAGATATTTTCTCCACCAAGGGACTGTAGATCATCTATATAGTTACCCACCAAACTCAGGTATGTCTTGTTTATAAGGTCAGCTGATGGATGCCTTAATGAAGATTGCAAATTGTCTGGCCATTGTCTGTTAGTATGGGTTAAACTTTTCACTACATTGCATCATTTATTTGTTTATTTTTTTTCCTCCACAGCAATTTATAAACGCTACACTGGCTTGCTATCGAATAATTTGATCTCTTATTCTTATTTAACTGATGAAGATTTATTTATTTATTTTTTTTTTTTTTTTTTTGTTAATAAGGGTTAAACTTTTCACTATAGTACATTGCTTACTTGCTTATTTTTCCCCCCACAGCCATTTTAAACACTACACTGGCTAGATATCGGATAATTTGATCTTTTATTTATTATTTTTCCTTCTCTTCTCAAAATATTCTTGAACCATTTCTCTTACCCCCACAGTCACTTCTAAATAACCATACTGTATATTCCAAGATAAGCATACAACATGTTTCTCCTTTTCTCACGTGTTGGTGTTTGTCAAGACTCAACCAGTGAAGCAAAAGGTTAATGGATGGAGTGATGGCGCCGCAGCAAGGACAGTGTGGCGCCGATTTACTCGCTGGTGGGTGCAAGGTGGTGCCATTATTAGGACAGGTGCTGCAATGTTGAGTAATGTGCGTTGAGGGTTGTACCATAAATCTTTATAACCTCAACTTTATAATCTTATGTAAGCCTCACTTTTACGATCATGTGAGTAACAATCTTCCTTTATGTTGTGATTTCCGTTTTTATGATCTTGTCCTTCTGTTTCCCTTGTTTTTATTGTTAGTTGTAATTGCTTATTAACTTTATCAACGGTAATGACACTGGTAGTGATAATGAAGGTAGTAATCATCATCAAAAAAAAGCAGCGGAGAGGAAGGTCTAACTCATAAAATGACCTTAAAGAGAGTCTGGTGTAGGCTTTCGCTGTACACCCGCACAGCGCGCTACGCTTCACTGTTTATTTCCATATTACAACAACACCAACAACGTAAGCAGCCAAAAAGACAACAACAACAACAACTGTAGCATAAACCGCAAAACAACAACAATAACCACAACCACCACCACCATCACCACCACTCCTCCTCCTCCTCCTCCTCCTCCTCCTCCTCCTCCTCCTCCTCCTCCTCCTCCTCCTCCTCCTCCTCCTACTACTACTACTACTACTACTACTACTACTACTACTACTACTACTGATAATAATAATAATGATTTTTTTTTTTTTCGTAGGGAAGAGGGCCAGCCAAGGGCAAAAAAAGAAAGTTAGAAAAAAGCCCACTTGAGCGCTGGCTCTCCAAAGAGTACAAAAGTGCCAAAACCGTCAGCCAGAATTAGGGGAGCAAATGCCTCGATACCTCCCTCTTAAAAGAAGACAAGTTGTAGGAATTTGGAAATACAGATGCAGGGAGGGAGTTTCAGAGTTTACCAGTGAAAGGGATGAATGATTGAGCGTACTGGTTAACTCTTGCATTAGAGAGTTGGACAGAATAGGGATGAGAGGAAGAAGAAAGCCTTGTGCAGCGTGGCCGCAGGAGGAGGGGAGGCATGCAGTTAGCAAGATCAGTAGAACAGTTACCATGAAAATAGCGATAAAATATAGAAAGGGATGCAACATTTCGGCGGTGAGAAAGAGACTGAAGACAGTTAGTCAGAGGAGGGAGTTGATGAGACGAAGAGCTTTCGATTCCACCCTATCAAGCAAAGCTGTGTGACTGGAACCCCCAAACATGCGAAGAGTACTCCATACAGGGACGGATAAGGCCCTTATACAGAGTAAGCAGTTGGAGGGCGAGAAAACTGGCGGAGACGCCTCAGAACACCTAACTTCATAGAAGCTGTTTTAGCAAGAGATGAGATGTGAAGTTTCCAGTTAAGATTATGAGCAAAGGACAGACCGAGGATATTCATTGTGGAAGAGGAAGACAGTTGAGTGTCATTGAAGAAGAGGGGATAGTTGTCTGGAAGGTTGTGTCGAGTTGATAGATGGAGGAATTGAGTTTTGAGGCATTGAAAACTACTAGATTTTCTCTGCCCCAATCGGAAATTTTAGAAAGATCGGAAGTCAGGCGTTCCGTGGCGTCCCCGCGTGATCTGTTAATTTCCTGAAGGGTTGGACGTCTCTGAAAGAACGTGGAAAGATGTAGGGTGGTATCATCAGCGTAGGAGTGGATAGGGCAAGAAGTTTGGTTAAGAAGGTCATTAATGAATAATAGAAAGAGAGTGGGTGACAGGACAGAACCCTGAGGAACACCACTATTAATAGGTTTAGGAGAAGAACAGTAGCCGTCTACCACAGCAGCAATAGAGCGGTCGGAAAGGAAACATGAGATAAAGTTGCAGAGAGAAGGATAGAAGCCGTAAGAGGGCAGTTTTGAAATCAAAGCTTTATGCCAGACTCTATCAAAAGCTTTTGATATGTCTAACGCAACAGCAAAAGTTTCACCGAAATCTCTAAAAGAGGATGACCAAGACTCAGTAAGGAAAGCCAGAAGATCACCAGTAGAGCGACCTTGACGGAAGCCATACTGGCGATCAGACAGAAGATTGTGAAGTGACAGATGTTTGAGAATCTTCCTATTCAGGATAGATTCAAAAACTTTAGACAAGCAAGAGATTAAAGCTATAGGACGGTAGTTTGAGGGGTTAGAACGGTCACCCTTTTAGGAACAGGCTGAATGTAGGCGAACTTCCAGCAGGAAGGAAAGGTAGAAGTCGATAGACAAAGTTGGAAGAGTTTGGCCAGGCAAGGTGCAAGCACAGAAGCACAGTTTTTGAGAACAATAGGAGGGACCCCATCAGGTCCATAAGCCTTCCGAGGGTTTAGGCCAGCAAGGGCATGGAAAACATCATTACGAAGAATTTTGATTGTAGACATGAAATAGTCAGAGGGAGGAGGAGAGGAGGACAAGCCCAGAATCGTCCAAGGTGGAGTTGTGAGCAAAGGTTTGAGAAAAGAGTTCAGCTTTAGAGACAGAAGAGATGGCAGTGGTGCCATCAGGATGAAATAAAGGAGGGAAAGATGAAGATGTGAAGTTATTTGAGATGTTTTTGGCTAGATGCCAGAAGTCACGAGGAGAGTTTGAGTTTGAAAGATTTTGACATTTCCTATTTATGAAAGAGTGTTTGGCAAGTTGAAGAACAGGTAGTAATAATAATAATAATGATAATGCTGCTACTGCTGCTGCTGGTACTATTATTGGTGCTGCTTCTTATTATTATCAGCACCATTACATCAGTGGTAGTATTAGTATTAGTAGTAGCAGAAGTAGAAGTAGTAGCTGTAGTAATGGCATCAATAATGGTCTCATGAGTGGTTGTTTTACTGTTGTTGGTGCGCCAGTAGTAAGTGACAGTAAGTGCACTGCCTTCACCTCCATTACTAATCATCATGCGTGGCTCTCGTCGGAGGGCGTGGAGTGCGCGGCGATACACTTATTTTTATTCAGTTTATTTTTACTTATTTATTGTTTTTTTTTTCCTTGTTGATTTGTCTCAATATAGCTGAGGAGACAACACGTGGTGCGTCGCCGTGTGGTCTGAGGCGCCACTGATTCTGAGGTGGAGGCGGCAGTGATGGGCGTGGCGGTGCGCGTTACCCTCACAACAGGTCCCACCGTTACATGCACTCGCTGCCTTTTGCTCGCCTCCTCGTTGTCATTGGGGTTGTTATTCTGAATGCCGCGTGCCTCAGTACCGATAGATGCATGAATTTCATAGCTGTACTCTGTGAAAGTAAGGAAAATTAAGGTTGTCCGTTGTGTTGCGTGCTACTGTGTGGATAACAGGTAACTGGGCCTCTCCGTGACGCTCTGGAAGTTAAGACGTAGAAAAGTGAAAAAAAGTAGTAATAAAAAGTTGCTGTGTTCGACCTTTTGTCATGTTTACTTGCTTACTTCTGCGCATCTACCACGTTTGAGTGTAAAAATAGCCTATGTCCGATAACTGATTGATGAAGGACATGATTCTGTTCTGTCAGAAGGGAGTGTTCTATTTCCTGTATACAGTTGTGTCGTCTTTGTCCTTTCTCGCATCTCCTTGGAGTTACCTTTTATCTGGTGATCCTTGTCATTCCTATCAGCTTACCAGCGGCCTAACTAGTGATGGGAGCTGCCATGGCACTGCACGGATCTTCGATGCTTTGTCGTACATTTAGTATTTCACTTTACTTTCCTTCTGCCCCGTAGTAGTCATAACCTTGGGAGCCCTCTAAAAGTTTTCTATCGTTCCTTTCGAGAAACGCAGGTACTGTGGCCCACGTGTGTATGCATACTCTCACTTCTCACCTCGACAAGATAGACGGCGGCCTTGGTGAACTCAGTCACATATCCCTTGTGTCGCACCTTGAACTTACACAAGCTGTTTAGGTCACGGAAGAGGGAGAAGGTAGCCGTCACGATTTCGTTATCGAGGCTCTGGGTTGAGGGGATGCTCGTTGTTTTGCTGGACGCGAGCTGTGTTGTTAGGACAGCGTCAAGAGACACTTGCTGTAGGTTGTCACGCCCATACATGTACTTTAGCGAAGGTAAGGCGCCAGTGATGACGCCTGAATCTTGAGTAACAAAGGTACAAAGGAAGAAGCAAGTGAAAACGACTGGAAACATACAAGACTGAAAGAAAAGAACCAGAAATAACAAAAGTAATGAAGGGACAAAAATGCGTCAGGAGGAGGAAGGGAAGGAATTATTGAAATTTATAACAGAAAGAAGAAAAGAAGTTCAGAATATCGAATAGTGGAAGAAATAGGATAGAAGGCTCTTGGAGATGAAGGTGGTGGCGAGAACCTCCGAGGTACAGATTAAAGCGAGGATCACGAAGATGGTCAGTGTGTTAATATTGGCGCGTACTGAGGCTGGGACGTCGCGGTGCCGCGCTGTGAATTAGTGTTCATTATAATTATTCTCCTATAAAATGAAAGCTTTTATAGCGTCCTACTATTGTATATAGGCTATCATGCACTTACAAATAATCCAGTAAATTGTATTAACTTTTTTATGAAGTGCAGAATATGAAATAAAGATAAATTGTTAATGTCGATGATATATTGTTTTTTCATTAATGTTTATGCATCAGCTGTTTAGCCGTATATCCGTATTTACTCTTCTCATGGTGTCGGTATTTCCTGTGTCTGTACCGCAAGCCTCATGTAAAGGTTCTGTGACACCGCAGAGTTCAAAGAGAAGGTCTGTGTGCCGGCGTGGGTGTGCGGGACTGGTTGTGGAAAGCCTTGGAGACTGATAGTAAGGCTGGAGATCCTGCCCCACGTGATATTCAGATCAACAAGTTTTTCTCCCTCATATCTCGGGTACCGGAGGGCGCCTTGGAAACTTGTGCCTGCGCCGCATTGCTTGGCGTGTGCAGCTGCTCCGTGAACTGCTGAGAGTGAACACCTGCTCGTAAATAAGACGGAAACTGGGTGAGGATGAAATGAACCCGCTGACTGGAAATGACGATTTTATGTGTTAGAAGATAGCGCACATTACACTGAGTTTTGTCGTCACACTCAGTTGAAATACAAACCGATTTTTTCGTAGGTGAAGGTAAAGTTGATTTTGTTACCAAGATTGAAATTGAACTATATTATCTTAATGATTTATTGAGTGAATTAGATATTATTAACATATCAAAAGAAATAATGAATTTTCTCTCTACACATAATTGAAATCGACACAATCAGGCAAATCATCCGCTTAACCGCCTTACCAAAGTCACACCCGCTACAGAACCACCAATAAACTGAATAAGAAGATACTCAATGATTCAATATATCCACCGAAAACGAGACAGAAGAAACGCCATCAGTAGGCAAGTCAATCACATAAAAATTGCAATAGGTGACTCTTTTTTTACTTAAGACACTACATTGCTCTCGCCTCCAACCTGCATCACTACAACAAGTGTACCGTTACTGACGATAACTGCACCTCACCAACCTGAGCTGCCTTTGTGGTGCACATATTAACTAATTAGTACCTCCAGCGCTCAGTATCATTGGCACGTCCTTAGTTTAGTAGGAAATGTTGTGCTTAAGTAAAATTTTTCTTAAGTTTCTTAAGTTGCTTGTACATTTTCTAAAGTGATGATCATATGATAAAGGGACGGGTTGGACGGAGAGAGAGAGAGAGAGAGAGAGAGAGAGAGAGAGATTAATGACATACTCTTCGTAATTCATTATCATTACGTAAAGGCATTGTGCTGGTGGGAGTGGCAGGGGTGGTGGTGATGAAGGTAGTAGTAGTAGTAGTAGTAGTAGGAGAAGTAGTGGCACCAGTTGTAATAGTAAAAGAAGCAGTAGAAATTCTTGTAGTGGTTAGTCAGGAATATTTTATCAAGTAGTCAATCAGGTCTCTTCCCTAGCGTCCCTGACATTAAGCGTAGGGGAACGAAGGCCGCGTAAATTAAGCTACTCGGTAATATAAATAGAAAAAATATTAATGCAGCGCCACACAATAGTTTATTGGATTATTACTTATGCATATGTTCCTTAACTATCGCCTACTGGATATTGTATACTTGCGGTGTTCCCTTTTTTTTTTTTTTTTTTTATTTATTTAAACATGAATTTCTACAGAAGATTATGTATTCCCTGTCGTGTGCTTTCTATTCTAAGGGTACTTCTGACTATTTGGGCACAGCATATACAAGACATACATATACATTAAAACATATACAAACTTAAGATAAAACTTAGTGTGCTACATTCTTATAATTACGTAGCTTATCTTACATCTGTACATTAAGTTATTATAAAAATGTAGCATACTTAGTTTATCTTAAGTCTGTATATGTTTGTAATGAATATGTATGTATTGTATATGTAGTACCCAAATAGTTATTAGTACTCCCCCCACCTCTCTCTCTCTCTCTCTCTCTCTCTCTCTCTCTCTCTCTCTCTCTCTCTCTCTCTCTCTCTCTCTCTCTCTCTCTCTCTCTCTCTCTCTCTCTCTCTCTCTCTCTCTCTCTCTCTCTCTCTACATCGACGCCCGGTCTACTAAACAACTTACAACTTTCTCTTTAACATAAGCATTTCTTGTCATTTTCTTTTATGTATTCTCCTTCGCGACCATCACCACTTCACATCCACTGCTGTCTCCTGCACGTTGCTCACTGGTGTTTGCTATTCCTGGCATCCCAAGGGTACCATAGCCTTCCTGATCTGTATAAGTGCGTTCTCCTTCGTCAGCAAAGAGGGAATGTTAGCGGAAAGGCTCCAAGGGTCAGTCATTTGTGCTGTAGTAGAGTGAACACCTCACGAACAAACGGAAAATACACCAAATGGATTATGTATAACTGTTTTTCTACCAATACTCGACTACATGTGTGTGTGTGTTGATATCTACCTGTTTGTTTGTGTTCTCTTGTACTTTCTATACTTACCTCGTTCTTCCACGCCAATGAGTCGGAATTCGAGGCTAAAACTAGCATTCCTAACGCCAATAGTCTTTAACCCCTTCAGTACTGGGACGCATTTCTACCATGAGTTTGGGTGTGATTAGACGATTTTTTTTTACATCAGGAAGGGTTTATGGAGGTCAGATGATTAATGGACACAGTCTTCACTATTTTAATCCCCACATCAAGTTCTGAAGCTGTATGAAGTTACTAAATAGCAAGCAGAATAAATATGAAAATGCGTCGTAGCTCTGAAGGGGTTAAAGCAGATATATGGAAAAAGAAAACAGCAAACTTGGCGGGGATTCTAGCGGTAGTGTGAAGGTAAATTGAATAGACACGTGCCAGACGAAGGGGGAAGGAGAAAGTGGAGCGGTGAGTGAGGCCTCTGTCCTACACTGAACTGGATGTCACTGTTAGTATCTAGTGAGCCAATTGCTGCCACGTGTGACTTCTTATCGGCGTCCTGCTGCCCGAGACGTCCTAGACACTGCATGGGTGGTGTTGGTGGTAGTGATGGTGTATAGGGTGTGGTGGGTGTGGTGAGGGCATAGAGTAGAGACGAGGGTGTAAGAGTGTGGTTACTTAAAGGTAGAAGGTGGTAACGGCGATGGGAGTGGTGATGGGAGCAATAATAGTAGTAGGAGCAGTAATGATATAAGTAGCATTATTAGTAGAATTAGTAGTATTAGCATCCTCTTAACACCAATACCAACAACAGTAACAGATGAAGTGTATAGTAGTAGTAGTAGTAATAGTAGTATATAGTAGTAACAGTAGTAGTAGTAGTAGTAGTAGTAGTAGTAGTAGTAGTGGGAGGAGTACCAATAGCAACAACACCATTATATATAGCAGTATAGTAGTAGCAACACCAGCAAAAACAGCAATATTAGCGTAATACTATTAGCAGCATCACCAGCAGCAACATTATTAGTAGCTGAAGTAGGAGTAGCAACAGCAGCAGCAACATTTCTTTAACGTATCCACCGTGTGCTGTGCAAACCGGTCGCTAGTCTAGCCAGCCACTGCCCCCGAGGCCTACACTGCTGCTACCACGGGCGCCTCACTAAATGTCAAAGTTCACCCGCTGCCTATTCAAGTTCACGCCGGTCGATCGAGAGTTTGAGGCCGCTGTCCGCCCCTCACTACCGATGCTTTTTCATTTGGTGCTCTATTAAAGTCAGCTTTCGCACACATTTAGATTAGAGGCCTTGTGTGTGGGTGTGTGTTGGTCTTTCCTTGCCCTGCGTTTATGAATGAACTAGTACAGAAATGGTGATGTGTTATTATTAACTACACAAAAAAACGATGTAAAATGTGTATGTTCATTAACTCCTTAGAGGTGTAGTTCATTAACATATATACTCTCTCTCTCTCTCTCTCTCTCTCTCTCTCTCTCTCTCTCTCTCTCTCTCTCTCTCTCTCTCTCTCTCTCTCTCTCTCTCTCTCTCTCTCTCTCTCTCCTCTTCTCACTTTTTTGTCTGATTCCGCGAGGGTTACTAAGTCCCAACAACAGTGGTGGGAAGGGCGGGGCAGGGGAAGGGCGAGGACACGTAGGTATAGATAGCCGTATAGCTGGACGAAGAAGGGCATGCAGGGTGGCCCGGCAAGGCTGGGACGCGCCTAGGAAGAAGCTAGTGGAAGGTTGGATAGAAAGGGGCGAGGGTGTGAATAGTTAATGAAGACAGGGAGAGAAGGAGAACAAGAAAGGATGACACTTCACAAGGAGAACACTGAAATATTGTGAGTGTGTGTAGGGATGGGGGAGGATAGGAGCGTGTGTGTCTAGGGGGGGGGTGGAAGGGTGTTCAATATCTATTTCATTGTCAGAACGCCTTTAATCTTTCCCAATCTGGTTTCCCTTGACGGTTTCAGGTCTCAGGGACGATCATCAGTGCCTTACTTGAGTTACTTTATATTCATGACCGTGCGCTCTGACTCTTCAGCTCATTATGAAACACTGCATCAGGAAGGGAAGGTGGGAAGGATGAAGGCATGAACGGATGGACCCGGAAAATATTGTTTATCCTTATATTCCATCCTTACAATTCTCGTGGTCCGTTTCTTGTCTGTTGGTGATGTGAAGGGAATTTATTTATTTGTTTATACATTTTTTTTTCCTCTATCTCCGGCTCGTGCATTTCTCCCTCCTCTCCTCTTTTCTTGTCTGGTTTCTTATCGCGTGTGCTCTTCCCTCCTCCCTCTCTCGTCCCTTCATGTTCCGTGTGTTACTTATGAGACAGCTCGGGGGCGAAAAATAAAGACTTGTTCACCAGTTTCTATTTATTGTGGTTTCTTTATGTCGTGCTTGGTCAGGATATTTTGAACACTATAAGTCACGATCAATTTTCCTAAGTAAAATTATATACTTGTAGTTTATGTTTAGATTTATATTTTCTGAATTTGTATTTCCTGGGCAAAAACCTCCATTGAATTTCTGTGTGTGTGTGTGTGTGTGTGTGTGTGTGTGTGTGTGTGTGTGTGTGTGTGTGTGTGTGTGTGTGTGTGTGTGTGTGTGTGTCGCCCGTATTCAGAAACGCCTTCCTCCCCTCACTACCTCAATTTTCCAATGCCTCAGAGACAGCTAGCCGGGATTTTAAGACAGTTTATCTTTTTTACAAACTAGAAATGTTGCCAATCTATCACCAGAACAATTAACCCTTAAAACCACGGCTATCTTCAACTGGAGCCTTTGGAAAGCAGTGATGGTGAGAGAGCAGAGCGTTTCAAATTACTGGCCTGTAGGTGGAGGGTGAGTAAGTGTGTGTATGGATGCGTGTTGTGCAGCATTGTTCTTAGAGTTCCAGCCACCTTCCACGGAAACCTAGTGAAACGCAACACTGCAGCTTGGGAGGAGCCGTTTATTTTTACAGTCGGGAGTCCTGAGTCCGGTCCTCAACCTCGATGGGACCCCTTCTCTCTGATTTTATCTCGAATATTTTTTTTTCAACCCGATACTGTTTTTTTTATTGGGAGGAGCGGGAAGGAAAGGTAGTAAATCCCACCAGGAAGGTTGCCAGGACAGCTGAATTGTGAACGTCTCTCTCTCTCTCTCTCTCTCTCTCTCTCTCTCTCTCTCTCTCTCTCTCTCTCTCTCTCTCTCTCTCTCTCTCTCTCTCTCTCTCTCTCTCTCTCCGTCAGTCCATTTCCTCGTTGAACAGAAGAGTCGCCCAGTGTGGAGAGGTGATCAGTATATCGTGGTTAACCCCTTCAGTACTGGCATGCATTTCTACCTTGGGGTTTGGATGCGATCAGACAATTTTACATACATTAGTGAGGGTCTATGAAGGTCAGAAGATTGATGGCAGGGTCTCCACTATTTAATCGTCACATAAGTTTTTGAAGCTGTATAAAATCGGCAAATAGTAACCAGAATGAATATGGAAACGCATCATAGTGCTGAAGGGGTTAATGGAATTGGCTCAGGTAGTGACAGGTGACGTTTGGCTGCTGCTAAGAATCACCTCCCCTCGTGTGAGTAGAAGATTAAAAAAAAGATCCGTTAGTGTCGCGATGAACTGGCTCTCCTGCTCTCCATCCTCCCTATCTCCTCGATCGTACTCTGCTGGTGTCCTCTACTCTACAGCATCCCTGTTTCCCCTCCAGC
Organism: Portunus trituberculatus; assembly: GCF_017591435.1. NCBI lineage: Eukaryota > Metazoa > Arthropoda > Malacostraca > Decapoda > Portunidae > Portunus > Portunus trituberculatus. Next base: position 6,004,733 of record NC_059294.1, on the reverse strand, counting down.
ACCACGTCTCTTCTCTCCACCAGTCCCAATTTTCTCTATAATGTTCCACTGACTATTTTCCTTTTGGTCATCACTACATGATTACTATATAAATTTATTGTAGCCATCACTGTTCTTCTTCCTCCTTTATTCACAGTTTTCCTTCTCTCCTCTCGCTCTCTTCCCTCCACCAACTCCTGTTTTTCCCTTCATCACTACTCCTCTTCTCACTCCCACTCCTCCTTTTCCCTCTATAACTTCACCTTTTCTCTCCGTTACTTTTTTTTTCACTTCCATCATCTAGATCTGTTCCCTCCATCATTCATTTTACTTCCCTCACCACCTGTTCCCTCCATCACCACCTCACATCATCCTCCCATCAATGTCCCTTCTCAGTTACTCCGTTTTCCCTTCAGAACTCGTTTTCCCACTACTAGTTTTTCCTTCATGACTTCCCCTTTCCCTGCATCATTCCTTTCCCCTTCATCACTGCCCCTTTTTCCTTCCAATATTTTTTTTTCCCTTGCCACGGCCGACCAAGGGATGATGGGCAGCAGGTGAAGCGAAGCACCTCTCAAGGTCCCCGACATTGACTTAGGATGGTCCCAGGATCGTCCCTCTTTACCCTACCAAGGTTACTTCAAGGTTAGTGGCAGGCGACCTTTAAGTTTTCCTTCCTGGTTCTAATGATTGCGGTAAGATTCCCTGACACGATTCTCGGCTTGTATTAACGGCTCAGTCACGTGTTGGTATAATACATCTTTTACTTATACATGTATTTATCTGTGTGTGTGTGTGTGTGTGTGTGTGTGTGTGTGTGTGTGTGTGTGTGTGTGTGTGTGTGTGTGTGTGTGTGTGTGTGTGTGTGTGTGTGTGTGTGTGTTTATGTATCACTCTTTTTGCTACTCGTAATGCATGCCGTCAACTGATGGCTCACATACTTGGTTTTCCTCTATTAACGAATCTCTCTCTCTCTCTCTCTCTCTCTCTCTCTCTCTCTCTCTCTCTCTCTCTCTCTCTCTCTCTCTCTCTCTCTCTCTCTCTCTCTCTCTCTCTCTCTCTCTCTCTCTCTCTCTCTCTCTCTCTCTCTCTCTCTCTCTCTCTCTCTCTCTCTCTCTCTCTCTCTCTCTCTCTCATCTAGCCCATTACTGTCGGCAAGGCATGGAAGGCGTGACCGAGGCCTCCTTCGTTCGATACCTGCTCCCTTGTTAGCTTATCGAGCAGCCATTGTTAGCATTGTGTTGTTACTGCTAATAGGGTTTCTGTTCTCTTCTTTCTTTCTTCTCCCTTAGCAGGTAGACAGAGGTACTGAGGTGTGGATATGCAAATGTTGAGAGAGCTTGCTTCGAATGGGAGATGTGTGGCGTTTTAGCGGTTGATTTTCTGCTGGGTTAGCTTGGCAGTGCTGGTGATGTGTGAATATGTGGATGTTTAGCTGTGATGTTACTGTGGCCATGAAAATAGATGTGGTCGTAGTGTGCGTGAACTTTATGACTGTGATTAGAGTGTGAAAGTGACGTGAGTGTGTGAGAGCGTATCGTGTGTTGGATTGGTTAGCACGGGTTGAGTGCGTGGGAGGTTGGCGTGGTATTGCATGTATGAAGCGGCAAGGTGTGAAGATGCTGGGATCAAGTAGGTGGTGATGGGCATTGTTAGTAGTGAACTGAAGCGTGTCCCTCAATGTCAGCCTGCGTTGTCTTTACCGATGATTAGTGCGAGTCACGATGGCTTTTGGGGGATGGGTGGGGAAGAGAAGGAGAGGGGGGAGTGACAGGAGGACGGTGTGGGATGCAGTGTCTGTCTGTCCTTCGCCTCCCTCCCTCTTTCTCTTGATCTTTTGCCCCTTTCTGTTATCTTACATCCTTACGAGTAGTGGTTTTCTTGTTTCTTTCATTTTTGTTCTTTTTATTTTTATTTTGGGTCTTGCTTTTATGTGTGTTCCTTTTCTCAATTTTGTTTTCCATATATATTTCTTTTTTTCACTGTTTTTCTTTTACTGCTTTTTGGCTTCTTGTTTTTACTTGTCTCTCCCTTTAATATATTGTTTTTCCTTAGTCCTTCGTTTTATTTCTTCATTATTCTTCCTCTTCCTCCTCTCCTATCTTCTCTTTCGTCCCTTTTCTCTCTCTCTCTCTCTCTCTCTCTCTCTCTCTCTCTCTCTCTCTCTCTCTCTCTCTCTCTCTCTCTCTCTCTCTCTCTCTCTCTCTCTCTCTCTCTCTCTCTCTCTCTCTCTCTCTCTCTCTCTCTTTCAATA
>NC_059294.1:5660000-5662500 GCF_017591435.1 Portunus trituberculatus | reverse complement strand
TGCAGGTACACCATTGCTACCCTGCCTCTTCCTCCTCCAGGCGCTCGTGACCCAGTGGAGACAGCGGGAAGGGCGTGATTAGAGGCTCCTGTAGATTCATTCACTTATTCACCCAGGCAATCGTGGCGTCCTGGGTGCGCTGTATGTTAGATGAATAAGCGAGATGAGATTAGAGACTCGTGTAGAATCATTCACTTACTCATTAATCCAGCCAATCGTCACGTCCCGCGGTGCGCCACAACAAAGTGAATAAGCCTCGTAAACATTCGAAATTCATGGGTGGGGAAAAAAAGAAAGTGGCGCCGTAAAAATCCACTCTGAAATATTTGTTTGCTTATCTATGTATGTACTGCTCACTGCCATATTTACTCAGTTATTTATTCACCGAGTCATAACCATTAATGCGAAGATGAATGCAAATGATGGGGATGAATATTAGAGCTGAGGTGAATGTATCGTCCCTTGTGTGTGTGTGTGTGTGTGTGTGTGTGTGTGTGTGTGTGTGTGTGTTTATGTATGTGTGGCTATTCACATTAATTTATTCAGTTATTCAATGAGTCGCCGCCATTAGTGCAGGAGAATAACTGATCCAGTGTGGCAGATTTCCATTCCTGATGAGTCATGAGTGTGTGTGGGAGGAGGAGCAAGGGCCCGCGCTCTCCTGCCGGGCGTGAAAGCAATCAGTGCTGTACAGTCCCGCACTCTAGAACGCTTCACTTTCCTACCACGACTATTTTCATAAGCCACAGAGATGAATAAACTAGTCCTCCTATTAACAACATAAAAAAATAGTTAATCTCTCCCTAAAAGAGTAAAAAGAGTGAAAGCGACCAGTGCTGTACATTCCCGCACTTTAAAACGCTTCACTCTCCTACCACGACTATTTTCAGAAGCCACAGGGATAAATAGACTTGTTCTCAAGAGTGTTTCTCCTATTGATACCCAAGAAATATATTTAATCTGTCACTAGAGGAGTAAAAACAGTGAAAGAGATCGGTGCTCTACAGTCCGGCACTTTAAAACGCTTCACTCTTACTACGACTATTTACAGAAGCCACAGAGATGAATAGACTAGTTCTCATGAGTCTATCTCCTACTAACACTCTAGAAATATAGTTAATCTGTCACTAGAAGAGTAAAAACAGTGAAAGCGATCAGTGCTGTACAGTCCGGCACTTTAAAACGCTTCACTCTTACCATGAGTATTTACAGAAGCCACAGAGATGAATAGACTGGTTCTTAAAAGTCTATCTCCTGTAAATAACCTAGAAATATAGTTAATCTGTCACTAGAAGAGTAAAAAAAACAATCTTATAAACCTGTGCCCCTTCAACTAGAGCCTTTTTTAATGTAATGGAAGGGCGGCGTGAAAGCGATGAGCACCGTAGAGAATGATGCGGGATCTGTTCAGTCTGGCGGCGGCGCAACGGGAGGCGGCGCAGCGCATTATACAAGGTGCAGAGGTAGTAGTTGATCTCCTGCTGCGCTTCTGTCCGCTCTCCGCCTAGACTGATGGATGTGGGAGGAGGAGGAGGTGGTGGTGGTGGTGGTGGTGGTGGTGGAAAGGTCATGTGTAGGGAGAAAGATAGGAGAGATGAGTAACAAGATGGTTTTTGTCTTAGCAAGAGAAATATTTGAGTATGTGAAATGGCTTGTGTGTGTGTGTGTGTGTGTGTGTGTGTGTGTGTGTGTGTGTGTGTGTGTGTGTGTGTGTGTGTGTGTGTGTGTGTGTGTGTGTGTGTGTGTGTGTTTGTTTGTTTTGTGGTTAGTATATATCATTTTCATTTCGTCTCTCTCTCTCTCTCTCTCTCTCTCTCTCTCTCTCTCTCTCTCTCTCTCTCTCTCTCTCTCTCTCTCTCTCTCTCTCTCTCTCTCTCTCTTTCTTCCCTTCCCCCTTCCCTCTTCTTCTCCTTCACACAATGTCTCCATTCCCCTCTCTTCTCCTCTCTCCCCACCACTCCATTCCTCTATCTCCTTATCTCCCTCCCTTGTAACACCCCCGCTATACCCTTCCATTGCCTCCCCTTCCCCCCGATCCCTCAACGTACCTGCAGTAAATCATCGGCCGCCCTAAGTCGTTTTCGCACCTGTGAATTGTGGCGGCGACCCTCCAAGACCCTCCAGGTGCGCTCATTAACCTGCCCGCCGCGGAAAATAACTCACACGCACCTAGGGAATGTTCAACAGCTGAAGGTCGCGCGCTCGTGGAAATGTTGCCTCTTGGAATGGTGATTAGGTGGCCGATAGTGTCACGAGTGGTAGGTGGTGGTGGTGGTGGTGGTGGTGGTAGTGGTGGTGGTAGAGAAATAGGGGCATGAGGTGAGGAATGTAATAAAGAGACGAAGGAGAATATGAAAGAAGATGAAATTAAGGAGAAGTATGTAGTAGTAGTAGTAGTGGTAAAAGAAAAAGAAAAATAAAGGAGGAAGTAAGAAAGATTTACAGGAAAATGGAAAAAAAAAGAAAGAGTGATGAAGATGAGGAGAAGAGGGAAGGAGGA
>NC_059294.1:5645000-5650000 GCF_017591435.1 Portunus trituberculatus | reverse complement strand
AGATCACAGCAAGCGATAATGAAGGAAGAAGACGAGGAAGATGAATGAGGAGCAAGATGAAGGAAGAATGAAGTTTAGAGGATGAGAAGATAATGAGACAAGAAACAACGATAAGAGAAAAGGAAGAAAAGGAGATGAACAAGAGAAGACATAAGACTAACAAAATGAAGCAGTAAAGAGGATGAGGAGATAATGAAAGGAGAAACAATGATAAGGAAAAAGAAAAGAAGAAGAACAAGAGGAGACGAAAATGAGTGAATGTACCTTAAAAAAAAAAAAGAGAGAAAGGCAGAAGACTAACAAAATGATGGAGTAAAGAGGAGGAGGAGGTATTGAAAGGAGAAACAACGATAAGAGAGAAGAAAGAAGAGAGGAAGAACAAGAGGAGATGTGTGAATGTAGCTTAATAAGAGACACAGAAGGATAACGAAATGAAACAGTTAAAGGATGACGAGATAATGAAAGGAGGAACACCGATAAAAAAAAAGAAGAAAGAAAAGAAAAAAAAACATAACAAAAAGACGAGGATGTGTGAATGTAGCAAAAAAAAAAAAAAAAAAGAAGAGAGGCAGAAGAACAACAAAATGAAGGAGTTAAGAGATAATTATATGAATAACAAAGGTAGAGAGTGGCGCAGGTGTATCAAGGTGTGGTGGGGTGTGGTGGTGGTGGTGGTGGTGGTGTGGTGGTGTGGTGGTGGGGGTGTGGCGGCACTTTATGAGGTGTTGGGGGTGAAGTCTTTATCAGGCCTCCACACATTTTATGGCCTATCACCTCTTTGTCCATATTTATTGCCTTATCTCTCTCTCTCTCTCTCTCTCTCTCTCTCTCTCTCTCTCTCTCTCTCTCTCTCTCATTTTTTTTTCAGTTACAATGATGTTTTTTTTCGTTTTTTTTATATTTCTTTCGATTTTTACTTGAAATTGTTTGTAGTTTTCCTAAGATTAGCTGGTCTGTTTATAAGTCAGGCAGGCAGTCAGAAAGGCAGGTAGTCAGTCAGTCAGTCAGGTAGTCAGTCAGGCAGCCATTCAGTCAGTCAGTCAGTCAGTTAATCAGTCAGTCAGTCAGTCAGTCATGCAGTTAGTGTGTCTGTTTATACCCATGTCTACTTGCGTCTCTCTCTCTCTCTCTCTCTCTCTCTCTCTCTCTCTCTCTCTCTCTCTCTCTCTCTCTCTCTCTCTCTCTCTCTCTCTCTCTCTCTCTCTCTCTCTCCTCCATGCCCTCCCTCCCCTTCCTCCCATCGCTTCTCTCACACCCCCGCTTACCCTCACATTCGCTATCAGTTATCGGCATCGCTATCAGGGAGGAGAATGTCGGCCTGATAGCGGCGAGAGGGACGCGAGTCATAACTTGCTGGGAAGAGATGGCACGATCACCTCACCAAATTTGCCTCTATAATGAGCTGTCAATTGACCCTCGTATTCCTGCAATCACAGCAAGCATTAGTTACTCTCTCACACACACACGATCTTACACACTCTTTCTTTTCATCTTCTCTGCCTCTCCTCTCATACTGTCTCTCTTGCCAGTATTCAGAAACTCCTTCCTCTCTCACTGCGACAATTTTCCAACGCAATAGAGACAACTAGCGGTGTTTTTCAAGACAGTTTCTCCTTTTAATAAACTGGAAATCTTACCAATCTCTCACCAGAATCATAGATATAATTTTAAAAACACGGGTATCTTCAAATGAACTCTTAGAAAGCAGTAATGGTGAGACAGCAAAGCTTTTCAGAATATGGTTCTCTCTCTCTCTCTCTCTCTCTCTCTCTCTCTCTCTCTCTCTCTCTCTCTCTCTCTCTCTCTCTCTCTCTCTCTCTCTCTCTCTCTCTCTCTCTCTCTCTCTCTCTCTCTCTCTCCTTCGGTGTGCACGCACGCATATGTTTTGTCTTTTATTTTTTTTTTTCCTTCTATCATGTACCGTTGTTAATCATCTCACTCGTTATTGTCTTGTTATGTTTTTTTGGAGGTGTCTCATATATAAACGTTCTCTCTCTCTCTCTCTCTCTCTCTCTCTCTCTCTCTCTCTCTCTCTCTCTCTCTCTCTCTCTCTCTCTCTCTCTCTCTCTCTCTCTCTCTCTCAGATTTTCTTGTTGTTATTGTTGTTATTCTTGTTGTTTATCATCATTATTACCACCACCACCACCACCACCACCACCACCACCTTACTCTGATCATTGATGGCACCACTACCTCTCCTTCATATATACATTCTACAACTGTTCATATACCTACTAATACGAGACCCCTCTAACCGCCCTAACCACATGAGTCTGAACCTAAGGACCGTGTTCTGACACTTCTGCGCAGTATCTCCACTAATTGAAGTCTGTAGTTTAAGTTATCTGGAATTTTAGGGGAGTTTTTACGATTTTAGTGACAAATTAACACCATTTCTACATTATTAACCCTTTCAGTACCATGACGCGTTTCTGTATTCATTCTGCTTACTATTTGGTGATTTTATACAGCTTCAAAAACTTATGTGAGGGATTAAAATAGTGAAGACTTTGGCCATTAATCTTCTGACCTCCATAGACCCTTTCTAATGTAAATAAAATAATCTAATCACACCCAAACTTAAGGTAAAAACACGTCCTAATACTAAAAGGGGTTAACAGAAGAAGTAGCCGTGAAAACCAGGCAAATCATCTCTGTGGTCTGTGAAAATAGCAATGGTGTGGGAACAAAGCGTGCCTGAGTCTGAGCATTTGAGAGAGGAGGATGCCTGGCAAGACAAGCGAGGGATATGACCGGAGGAACTGCTCGTACTGGTGGTGTTGGTGAAATATCTCCTTGGCTAATAGGCGCCGTCCAAAGCATTACAAGGCTGATGCATATGGATGGTGCCAGTCATTAATGTGTTGCGGGCATGTGCTGGCTGATGGATGGCGCTGGTGGTGGTGGTGGTGGTGGTGGTGGTGGGAAGGAATGAATAAGAAGGAAAGATAAAGAAGTGAAAGATGGAGGGAAGGAAAAAGAGGAAGAAAGTATAGAAAAGAAGAGGAAAGGTTGAAAGAGAAGCATAGACAGGAAGGAAACCTAGAAGGTAAAAGAGGGAGGAAGGGAGGGGAAAAAGAAAAGTTTAAAGGGAGAAGTCATGGGAAGGAAAAGGAAATTGAGGGAGGAAATGGAATGAAAGAGGAAGGGGGAAAGAAAGAGTACAGAAGATTTGGACAGATGAAAAAGAAGAAAAAAAAAGGGAAGGAAGAAAATTTGGAAAGAGAAGCAATGAAAAGTAAGATGGAAGAGGAGACGATGGAAAAGACGGAGAAATGAAGGAAGAAAAGTGTGAATTAATTTGTATCCTGTCGAGTAGTTGAGAGAGAGAGAGAGAGAGAGAGAGAGAGAGAGAGAGAGCGAGCGCCAGCGGGTAGAGTAGTAATATGAAGGCAATGAGAGGCAGGCAAGGCGAGGCACCTCTCTCGTACACCCGACAGACCCAGGCAGGCCCTCACCGCCCCACGCCGCCTCGCCATTGGCCGCGGCGTCGCTGTGAGGGCCACTTAGTCAGACCAATCACGCGGTCGCTACACTTTTGACAATGGCGGGCCATCGCTCAGTGCGGCGGGATGGCCGGGGCGTGGCGCGCGTCACAAATCATCCGCCAATAATGGGTTACGATCCTAAGTAATACAGCGGGTAATGGTCTCACGCCGCCAGTGTTCCCAGTCCCACCTTTCCTTTCTACTCCTCCTCTGCCTTCTCTTCTCTCTCCTCTCTCTTCACTATTCCTCACTCCTCCTTTTATCCTTACATTCTACTTTTCACTCTTTCTCACATCTTTCTCCACGTTCCTCTCCTTTCGTCTTTCCATTTCTTTCCTATTAATCTTCATATTTTTCTCCTCCTCCTCCTTCTCCTCCTCCTCATCCTCTTCCTCTTCCTCCCGCTGATCGTGCTGCAGAGCCTGTGAGATAAGATAGAGGGGAGATAAGGGAACAGATAGCGAATAGTGTGCATTTAGCTGCGGCGGACGGAGAAAACGAGCCAGTAACGTCATGTGAGGCGGATAAACTCTGTAGAAAAGTAGCTTCGTTCCTCCCTCTCCTCCCCTTTGCTTGGTATCGCTGTGTTTCTTACTTAGCTATCATATTCGGCGTCTCTTTAAAGGTACGAGAGTCTGGACACGCTGAGACTGTTTGCCTTGGTGAAGTATCTGTTTGTGTGTGTGTGTGTGTGTGTGTGTGTGTGTGTGTGTGTGTGTGTGTGTGTGAGAGAGAGAGAGAGAGAGAGAGAGAGAGAGAGAGAGAAGGGGGTAGGGGGAGATTTAATCATAGTATTCAGAGGTGTAAGAAGACTGGTAGCGAGTAGCGAGTGGGTAGTAAAGAGGCTTGTTTGGTCTTGAGGGGACGCGTGAATAAGGGAAGCAGATTAAGTATGTTCCTAAAAACACATAGAAAGTCTTAAACGAGGAGGAATATTCACACGACTCTTGAAGCTAATTTGAATATCTGAATAAGGAGCAAATATCAATTGTGAAGGAGCGGCACTAAAAACCTAACCTAACGAAACGTATCTTCATCATCATCATCACCATCATTATCTTCTTCATTATCTTTTACATCATTTTCATCACCAGTCGCTTTTAACTTCTTCAGTACTGTGAAGTTTTTTTCTATGAGTTTTGAGTACAACTGGACGATTTTATTTACATTATGAACTGTCTATGGAGGTCAGAAGATTTATGGCCAGAGTCTTCACTGTTTTAATCCCCACATATAAGTCTTTAAAGCTGTATATAATCGCCAGATAGTAAGCAAAATAAACTTGAAAACTCGTCATGGTACTGAAGGGGTTAATTTCATTACAAGGTAAAAAAAAATTTTACCTATATTTTCCCTCATTAACCCCTTCAATACTGAGACGCATTTCTATCATGATTTATGGGTATGGTTAGACGATTTTATTTGCTTTAGGAATGGTCTGTGGACGTCAAAAGATTAATGGCCAGAGTCTTAACTTTTTCAATCCCCACTTAAGTTTATAAAGCTGCTATA
>NC_059294.1:5625000-5640000 GCF_017591435.1 Portunus trituberculatus | reverse complement strand
TTTCACTTCATAATACACAGTGTAGTAACAGTTAGTCACACACACACACACACACACACACACACACACACACACACACACACACACACACACACACACACACACACACACACACACACACACACACACACACACACACATAGAATACACCTACACACACAACAATAACTCAGCAACTGTTTAACTTTCCTTTGTGTTCATTAGTGTCCCTTCATTCACGTGTAGTCCGTCCGTCCACGTCGTAACAACACGGTATAGGCACAACCTTCACTCCTCTCCGTGATCTTTCCCTGAGTATTATCACTGGTAGCACACCGCCGGGACACAGGTACACACATTAGAGTCTAGTAGTACAAAGGCTCCACCAGCACTCGCCTCCTTTTATAGGGGGTAAGTGGCACGTGTCCATGGCCGGTGTCCTCGCGGTCGTCAGGGCGTGAAAGGGTGGACGCCTTAAATCTTCTAAAGGACCCATGAGAGTGTGTGTCCCGTACCGCCCTCATAGCGCCGCCGCCTTTTTATTACTGTTAAAGGTTAAAAGAAGCCGCTCCTGCCGTGGTGGTGGTGCGGGTGGTGGTGGAAAGTAAGGCCAGGGAAGGATAGAAGGGTTGAAAGGGGAAAGGCATTGAGGTAAGCATTGTTAACTCTATGGGGAAAGGGAACGAGATGGAGGAATGAGTTAAGGGTTTCAGAAGCGAAAATGATATGCCCCAGAGAGAAGGGAATATTGAAAGTTCAGAGATAGATGGGTAGATACAGAGAGATGAATGAATATCTAGGTAATAGATAGATAGGTAGATAGACAATATATAGTAGATGGAGAGATAGAAAGAGATGAATAGATAGATAGATAAATGATGTCTGAGAGAGAGAGAGAGAGAGAGAGAGAGAGAGAGAGAGAGAGAGAGAGAGAGAGAGAGAGAGAGAGAGAGAGAGAGAGAGAGAGAGCAAAAAAAAAAAGAGAAGGAGGAATTAACTTACAGTCCACCATATAACTATTAACGAAGAGAAAACGTAGATTGGGCCAGATTAGAATACCTTGAACGAGATAAGACGAAATTAGAAACTGGAGGAAGATTTACCTAGAACAACTTAGACACCCTCCTAACAGACAGACCAACACACATACACACAGATACACAAACAGACAGACAGGCAGACAGACAGGCATCAGTCAGTCAGCCAGTCACCCAGCATTTCTCCAGCGTCAGTTTAGCGGCATGATTTATGCGCTGCTAACCTGCCATTGAGATTCATAACTGTGGCTCTAACTGGCCTGACGAGTCGGTTACGTTGACACCCGAGAGGAGAGAGAGGCATTGGCTAAGTGTCGGTGTCGGGGCGTCTGGCTAAGGAGGTGTAGCGAACACTCCTGTGGTTAGGGAGTTGCGCGAGAACGGAGCCGCCGCGGGCCCAGCAGGCGGCGCCGGGAGGGCCTCGCTCGGGCGCTAATCTGTATAATCTGGCCAATTGTAAATAATGTGGCGTGCAGTTATCCTTTAGCTGAGCCTGTGGTTGAGAGAGAGAGAGAGAGAGAGAGAGAGAGAGAGAGAGAGATTTGCCTCCTGCGATCTGATGGTCTCTTCCCCTCAGGATATGAAGAAAGGTGTGGTTCTTTTTCTTACTCAAGGAGGAGGAAGAGGAGAAGGAAAAGGAGGAGGAGGAAGAGGAAGAAGAAAAGAAGGAACAGGAGAAAGAAGAAGAAGAAGAAGAAGAAGAAGAAGAAGAAGAAGAAGAGGTGTTGGTGGTGATTGTGGTGGTGATGCGGCTGCGGTGGTGGAGACGGTGGTGGGAAGGGAAAAGGAGAAACGAAAATGAAGAGACGAAACCCCATGGAAAGAGAATAGTGTTAACATACTCGACTTTAGACACACAGAGAGAGAGAGAGAGAGAGAGAGAGAGAGAGAGAGAGAGAGAGAGAGGTAGCTATAGTCATTCATTGAGCGGCTCCAACCCTTCATTTCCCTAAGGGGCGTCCCACCCTCGCCGGCAAACCTTAATGGGACCACAATTACAACTTTTATGGGGGTGGAAATCGCCTCTTTAATGATGCCCCGGAGAAGGAATTGAGATGTTTTTTTGATGCTCAAGTGTTTTCTTTGTGCTTTGTCGTCTGGATGGAGGGACTGAAGAGTGAGAGGAAGGGAAGGAGAAAGAGGGAGGGACGGAGAGAAGGATGGAAAGGGAGAAGACATGATTTTTCTAGATACGTGTAGAAGTAGGGAAGGGAAAAGACAGAATGATTTTTTGTATACGTGTAATCTTGTGCCTGGCAAACAACACAAGAATAAGAGAACGAATGCTGAAAATGTCTGTCCCTAAGAAAATTATAGTCATTGAAGTATAGATCTTAATAAATAACTCAACAGAAATAGAAGGGAAGGAGAGAAGGAAAGAATGAAAGAAGGAGACAAGGAATGATAGAGAGAGATGGTTGGTAAAGAAAGAAGGGAGCCTCAAGAAGTCTCATTAATCCATCTACGCCAATCTCAATTAACTCTTTCAGACAAGTGACAGTTTTCCAGGCAAGTCTTCTCTGTCTCTCCCTCCTTCAGCCCTTTTTTTCAGTCACTCCTGCGAAATCAAATAATGAACCGTTCTCTTTGTTATGAGTCTATCCTTTCATCACGTGCAGACAGACAGTTGGAGGGGAGGAGAAAATAGGTGAAAAGAATGCGTTTGATGAGAGAGAGAGAGAGAGAGAGAGAATGTGTGTATGTGTGTATGTGTGTGTGTCAGTCAGTCCACCATTTAAACCTTCTTCGCCCTTCAAACCCTTCTCTCTCTCTCTCTCTCTCTCTCTCTCTCTCTCTCTCTCTCTCTCTCTCTCTCTCTCTCTCTCTCTCCCCAAACCCTCACCTGTGCACCTATACACCTGAGGCCCACAATTACCGCTTTATTACCTGTTAACGTATTACCTGGACCCATTTCAGGTGTTACTTTTACTCCGTTAGCTTGTTTTTATATTTCCCGGTTTTTAAGGGGCGGGGCGGTGGGGGGTGATGGGTAGTAGGGAGGGAAGGGATGGGGCCAGTTTTCTTCTTTTAGGGAGCGGGACGGGACGGGACGGGACGGGGCGAGGTGGGGCTGGTGTGGTAGGCCAAGGAGGGTGAGGGAGGAGTCTCGGGGCAGGTTTTCTGTGTTGAGTTATTATCGTGTGGTGGATTGTGGGTATTGTGGGTTTATTTGATTTTATTTACGTATTTATTTATTTGTTTATTTATTTATTTGCATAGTTTTATTTTTCATTCATTTTTGTTTTGTTTTATTTATTTTTTTTTTTTGTGTGTGTTTTTGTGGTGGTGTGTGTCTTTCTTCTCTTTGGTTATCTTCCTTTTTTTTTTTTCTTTGGTTTGTGTTTGTATGCAGTATGTGTGTGTGTAGGTTTGTTACTGTTGTTGTTGTTGTTGTTGTCGTTGTTGTTGTTGTTGCTGTTGTTGTTGATGTTGTTGTTTCTTCCCCTCCAACACCTCCTCTTTTTCTTCCTCCTCCTACTGTTTCTCTTCCTCATCTTCCACCACTGCAATCTCCTCCTCCTCCTTCTCTTCCTCCTCCTCCTTCTCCTTCTCCTTCTCCTTCTCCTTCTCCTTCTCCTTCTCCTCCTCCTCCTCCTCCTCCTCCTCCTCCTCCTCCTCCTCCTCCTCCTCCTCTTCCTCTTCCTCTTCCTTTTCTCTTTCTTCTCCTCCTCCTCCTCTTCCACTACTACAACCTCCTCCTCCTACTTCTCCTTCTCCTTCTTCTCCTTCTCCTTCTCCTTCTCCTTCTCCTTCTCCTCCTCCTCCTCCTCCTCGTCCTCCTCTCCTTCCTCCTCCTCCTCCTCCTCCTCCTCCTCCTCCTCCTCCTCCTCCTCCTCCTCCTCCTCCTCCTCCTCCTCCTCCTCCTCCTCGTCCTTGCCCTTTATCGAAAGACTACTTTTTACGCGATAAAATTACTCTAGACACGCTACTCCCACCTCTCTCTCTCTCTCTCTCTCTCTCTCTCTCTCTCTCTCTCTCTCTCTCTCTCTCTCTCTCTCTCTCTTCCATTTACTTATTATCTCCCTCGTTTCCTCCATTTTTATCATTTTTTTCTCATCCTTTCCTCCATAGCTGTCGTAAATGGTGAATCTATGGACAGACAGACGGACAAGTAAATAGAAAGATGAGTGGATAAGGAGATTTAATATATAGTATCAGTACATAGAATATATACCAGAGACAGACAGACAGACAAACAGATAGATAGATAGATAGGTAGACAGATAGATAGGTAGATAGATAGATAGATAGATAGATAGTGTAAAGGGCAGAACACCACCTGACCATCACCCCTCGTTCTGGATCGTTCGGCCACTCCCGAGCGACACTTCGCTCATTTCTCTCTACCACGTTTCTTGAAGGTATCCAGCCACTTCTTCTGGCCTGGGATGGGCGCGGATATTACCGACTTTTGTCGATCCTGTGACGTCTGTCAACGAATGTCTGCCAAAGGAAGAGTCCGACCAGCACCTCTCCATCCTCTTCCAGTTATAACAGAACCTTTTTTCAGAGTGGCGGTCGATTTGGTTGGACCACTGTCTCCCCCATCCTCAGAAGGCCACAGGTACATCCTCACTTTAATCGACTACGTCACTGGGTTCCCAGAAGCCGTGCCACTGAAGGAAATAGACTCCATCTCTGTTGCTGAGGCCTTACTCTCCATCTTCGCTAGAGTCGGTATACCACGAGAAATTCTCACTGATCAAGGTACCCAATTTACATCTCGATTAATGCAAGAACTTCACAAGTTGTTAGGAGTCAAGCCTTTATTTGCAACTCCATTTCATCCTAGCACTAATGGTCGCATTGAACGTCTACATGCACCACTTAAAGCTTCTCTACGAAAGCTCTGTAAGGACCGCCCTCGAGAGTGGCACAGATACTTGATTCCTACATTATTCGCCCTCAGAGATACCCAGCGATAGAACCGGTTTCTCCGCCTTCGAACTTCTCTATGGAAGGACTGTTCAGGGACCTCTCTCCGCCCTTAGAGATCTATGGGAGGACCGGAACCTGAAGGACGACAACTGATCCGCTTTCCGCTACGTGTTAGAGCTACAGGAGAAGCTAGCAGAGACCGCGCAGATCGCCGCCAACAATGCAGACATCAGTGCCTCGAAATATAAGACCTACTTTGACATCAAGAGTCAAGATAAACAGTTTCAACCTGGCAATAAAGTCTTTCTTCCCAGCGATTCCAGCAAGCTTCTTGTAACTTGGAAAGGACCTTATACAGTTTTAGAGCGACGAGGTAAGGTTGATTACCTAATTGATTGTCCCCAAGGTCCGAGATTGTACAACGTCAACCTCTTAAAACGTTACATCCGTCGTGCTAGTGCCAGCTTTGCCGAAGTCTTAGACGAAGTGTCAACACCTGAAGAGACTGAAGAGGAAACGCCCGAAGAGGAAGAGTATGTCCCGGAGAACAACCACCTTATTTGTGAAGACGACCCCGAGGACGAGTGCTACTCATTGCCAGTGACACCTGATGGCTGCTCCGACAAGAAGGATAGACGATCCAGGATCAACCCGAATTTAACTTCACAACAAGCTGATATCGAGTATCTCCTGTCACAGTTTGACGATGTTTCCTCTGATGTTCCTGGGTGTACTTCCTCTGCATCAGCACAAAGATTTACCCTGTCCCTGTCCATCTAAAACGTTTCTTTGAACAGGAAGTCTCTGACCTTTTTGAGAAAGGAATCATCCGACGGTCTTCTCAACATTGTTCACCGGTCGTGATGGTTCCTAAGCCAGACAACACTTATCGGATGGCCATCGACTACCGTCAACTCAACAGCTACACAGTCTTTCAGGCTGAGCCCAGCTGCAACATTGAGGAAGATATGTACAAGTTTTCCGGTTCAAGATTCTTCACTGAGTTGGATCTCTGCAAGGCTTATTACCAAGTCCCTTTGACAGAGAGAGCCATGCCGCTGACAGCCTTCCCAACCCACTTGGGCCTAATGGAGTTCACCAGACTACCTTTCGGCCTGGTCACTGATTGTGCCACCTATATCAAGCTCATGCGCATTGTTCTCTCGGGACTCGCAAACATGACCTTTTATTTTGATAATGTTTTTATATACTCTTCAGACTGGGCCCTGCATTTAAAGACCCTTCATGCCGTGCTGGACAGGATCAGGACCCATGGACTTACACTCAAGATCTCCAAGTGCCATTTTGGATTCCCTTCCATTCTATACCTTGGATTCATTTTGGGAGGTGACTGTCTTCAACCCCAGCCTGACAAAGTGGAAGCGCTCTGCAAGATACCACCACCGTCCACTAAGAAACTTCTACGAGGATTTATTGGAATAGTGAATTTCTACAAGTCTTTTATCCCTCAGGCATCCTTCCTCACTGGCCCTCTGACTGATCTGCTAAAAATGACTGTTCGTGAGCCCCTTCCCTGGACGGACGAGTTGCAGGCCTGTTTCGACCAGCTTGAATTAATCCTCTCTTCTAACCCCATACTTCGTCTCCTCGATCCTAGCTGTCCTTTTGTACTGAGGATGGGCGCTTCCACCCGAGGGATTGGAGCGGTTTTACTTCAATATCATCTTGGCATTCCTCATCCGGTTGCGTATGCTAGCAGAAAACTGCTCCCAGGAAACCCGGTATTCTACCATTGAGAGGAATGCCTAGGTATAGTATTCTCCATTCTCAAGTTTGATTTTACCTCAGAGGAAAGAATTTATTTTGGAAACAGATCACAAACCCCTCACCTATATGCACACCTTCAAAGGCAAGAATGATTGCCTTCTCAGATGGAGTCTAGGACTGCAACCATACAAATTCAGGGTCGTTCAGGTTGCTGGAGCTGATAATCTATGTGCCGACCTCCTCAGTCGAGTTTAGATATTTTCTTCTATCCTTTCTTTTCCCCAGAAGGCATCACATTCCCTAGGAGTGGTGTTCTACAAGACTACCGTGGCTAGTCTCTTGGAGGGGGGAGTTATGTAAAGGGCAGAACACCACCTGACCATCACCCTCGTTCTGGATCGTTCGGCCACTCCCGAGCGACACTTCGCTCATTTCTCTCTGCCACGTATGTCTCGAGAACCCTGCTTCTTCCGGTCACTCCACGTCTCGAGGCCCCAGTGAACACCTAACCGAGTCTACCTCGAGCCTCGCCAACACCCAGACGGCAGAGAACTCCCTGGACTCTCCAAGGACTGGCCTCTCCTCTGCTGCCCTGGCTTCACCCTCTACCTGCTTCCCGGCGCCGTCAACGAGTCTGCCTCCAGTGTTGGTGAGATTAGTGTTCCTCTGGCCCTCACTCGCTCTGGAGGGAGACTCATGGTGAGAGCCGGGTGGTGCGCAAGGTGTCCCTTTTGTTGTCATATTGTGTTTACCTATGTGTTTTTGCAAGTCTAGTAAACTTGGAACCGTTCGAAGCTGTTTACTACCGCCCCCACCGGGTTAAGTGTAGTTCATCCTGTTCCCAATTTAAAGGGGCAGGCCAGTGATGGCGTTTCGCACCTCGCCCCCGCAACAAATACACTAAACTAGTAAGTTATTACTTACAGAGAGATAGAGAGAGAAATAGGCAGACAACTAGACACACACACACACACACACACACACACACACACACACACACACACACACACACACACACACACACACACACACACACACACGGTATATAATCCTTGTTGTGCACGTATATTTTACTTCCAAGCATCATTATCAATTATCCTTTTATCTCGCCACAATTATCTGTTTCTCTGCTCGCTTGTGTCAGAATTATGTGAACGCTAACTACGTGTGTACATCGATTTGGGATGGAGGAAGGGGAGAGGAGAGAGGGAAAGGGGAAGAGGTTAGACAAAGCACTAAAATGGGGGGGGGATGGTGTATTATATCTGTGGCGCACCCTCGCCCTTTGCCTAAACGGATCTTCTCTCTCTCTCTCTCTCTCTCTCTCTCTCTCTCTCTCTCTCTCTCTCTCTCTCTCTCTCTCTCTCTCTCTCTGTGGCCCATATTTTGAAACACTTCCGCTCCGCACCTTCACAATTTTCAAAGGGCTCTAGTTGAAGTGACACGGGCTTTTTTTAAGGATCTTTCTGTAATTCTAGTGACATGTTAACAAGATTTCTGCATTATCAACGGTAAAATGCTCTTTGGAACTCGGCTTATTTAATCTGTGGTCTTTGAAAATGCTCGAGGTGAAAGAAGGAAGAGTTTCTGAATACAGTGCTGTGTCTGGATCTCCTTCATTTCTTTGTAGGATTAGCTCTCAAATTGTAATTATCTAGGATTTTTTTTTTTAATTATATTCTTCCTCCTTTTTCCATAATTTCCGGTCTCCTTTCTGACTTCTAGCTCTGTTTCTTCTCTTCTTCACTAAATATTTGTTCCTTTGTAGATTCTTTTTTCCTTATCATTCCTTGTTTTTCTTTCCTTTCTGTTTCTATGTCCTCCATTTCCATCCTATTATCTTATTCCTTTCTTATTTTCTGACTCCCAGCTCCGTTTCCTCTCTTCTTCACAATCATCTGTTCCTCTGTAGCTTCTTTCCTCCTCATCACTCGTCTATTCCTTTGTTTCTCTGTCCTCCATTTCCATCCTATTTTATTTCTATCCGTATTCTATCCGTTCGTCCAGTTATCTCACCGCTTTATTGGTCCTCTTTTCTTATTCCTCCTTTTTCCTCTAATTCTTCGTTGTCACCTTAATTCCATCCTCACCTATTCTTTGCCTCTTTACTCTTTCCCTCCTTCGCCAAACATCTGTCCAAGCTTCACACCACATTTTAAGTCTTCCATGTTCGCCTGTATCTTCGTTGTCTCTTTACATCTTCGTCTATTCTGTGCCTCCTCCCTTCCTCTCTCCCTCCTTCACCAAATATCTGTTCTGTCTTTTGTTCCTCCATCTCCTCCTCCTTGTTCTTCTGTTTCTTCGTTGTCTCATTCCATCCTCACCTATTCTCTATCTCCGTCCCTTTCCTTTCCCTCCTTCACCAAATATCTGTCCAGGGGTCTGTGCGGTGCCTTGGTCGGACATTAGGCGGACTGACCAGGGCGCGGTGGGAGGATCTTGTGTCAACAGAATGTGCCCGGCCAGACACTGACAGATGGCGCTGTGTCTTGCTATCACCCCATCTTGAACGATCGAGTGTTGTGTATAGGGCGTTATGGAGAGAGAGAGAGAGAGAGAGAGAGAGAGAGAGAGAGAGAGAGAGAGAGAGAGAGAGAGAGAGAGAGAGAGAGAAATGCTTACTATATGGTTATGAAAGAAAAAAATTCGTATTACATTAGAATTCAGGATAAGTGTGCATGTGTGCGTGTGTGTGTGTGTGTGTGTGTGTGTGTGTGTGTGTGTGTGTGTGTGTGTGTGTGTGTACCTGCTTCCTTCCTAACTTGCTTGCCATTCTAAAGCTTAAAAATTCTTACAAAAAATAACTGATAGCGTAAAAATAAGAGTCTGGAGTAGCTGAAAATCTTCATACACTCATTCAGAAAGCAAGAGAAGAACGAAAACTTTGGCGATTCCTGGCACGTGGGGTATTGGAGTCTTGGAAGTATAGGAGGAGGAGGAGGAGGCGGTACGTCTAATAGTGTGGAAAAAAGAGAATCCATCACCACAGGAGCACAGAGGCAATAGCGGTGCAAGTGAGGCCGTTCATGAATAATAGAAAGTGGATAAGTGGATGGAGTAGAGGGCCTGTAGATCACACGTGTAGATAGGTGGACCATCAGAACAATGACCATCTGTCAGTACATAATAGAAGAGAAAGAAGGAAGAAGAAGCTTGCTCGTTCAACTTATCACTCAGTCACTTCTCGCATATTCACGCTCTCTCTCTCTCTCTCTCTCTCTCTCTCTCTCTCTCTCTCTCCCTTCAGTTTGGAAATACAGTGCAAATTATGACTTCGCCTACCATTCTTAAGGTGTCTGTTGGGTGAAGGTAGGAAGGACAGAGGGACGGGAGAATAAGCTTGCTCGTTCAACTTATCACTCAGTCAGTCCTTGCATATTCACGTTGCTCTCTCTTTCTCTCTCTCTCTCTTTCTCCTTCACTTTGGAAATAGTTCAAATTATGACTTCGCCTCCCATTCTCAAGGTGTCTGTTGGGTGAAAGAAGGAAGGACAGAGGGACGGGAGAATAAGCTTGCTCTTTCAGTTTATCACTCAGTCACTGCTTCATATTGTGACGTCACCTTGCATTCTCAAGATGTCTGTTGGGGAAATGTGTGAACTGTACTTTGATAACTAAACTGACAGTATATTTGTCTTGTATCATCTATATTTTTGGGTTTACATTTTCTTAACCCCTTCAATACTGGGACATATTTTTATCTTGAGATTTGTGTACGATGAGACCATTTTATTGACATTAGAAAGGGTCTATGGAGGTCAGAAGATAGAAACTTTATTATTTTAATCGCCCACATAAGTTTCTAAAGCTGTATAACATCAACAAATAATAACTAGAATGAGTATGGGAACGCGTCATGGTGCCGAAGGGGTTAATAGAGCGATAAAGAGAGGCAAAATAAATTAGAAAAAGACAAATAGGGGACTAAAAGAATACATGGCTATTTTAAGAAAAGTTACTGGTACATTTTACGTAAGAAAAGACTGACAAAGAACAACAAAAATGTAGAACAAAAAGACTTACTATAAAGGACCCACGTAACTTTGTAATATTTAAGCCATCGAAGCACAAATAAGAGAACATGTTAAACAAAATGTGGTGTTCAACAATTCACATTTACTTTTATCCTTAGTTTAGCTTGAGCCTGGCCTGGTAAAGGCGTGCACCGGCCAGCAGCAGCAGCACCAGCAGCAGTAGCGAAGAAGAGTCTGGCGGCAGTAATGGACCGATTAACATAAGAACAGAATTCCTCGGTGATCGGTCTTAAGGAGAGAGAGAGAGAGAGAGAGAGAGAGAGAGAGAGAGAGAGAGAGAGAGAGAGAGAGAGAGAGAGAGAGAGTAAGAATGAAAAGAATCTACATACTAGTCCTTTATGAGAGAGAAAAAAAGCGTTTACGAATATACGAAAGAAAAAAAAGAGAGACAACAAAGAAATGAAGATGCACAGAGTAAAGGAAGAGCAATACGAGAGCATGGAATATCACGAGCACAAACTAAGGAACGTAGGAGAATAAGAAGAATATAGAATAAACACTGCCACAAAGTAAAAAAAAAAAAAAAAAAAAAAAAAGAGACGAAGAAGCATAAAAGAGGAACACGGATAAAAAAAAGGACACACACACACACACACACACACACACACACACACACACACACACACACACACACACACACACACACCTATGATCAGTGGAGCTCAAGATAGTCATTAAAGAATAGATTGCTGTCAGAACAAGGAGTACAAAGCTTAGTGTTGGCCACGATTAGAGGCGATCACTGTCCAATCTGACCAGCCGGTGATTAGATGCTGATCTGGTGGTTACAGGGAGAGAGAGAGAGAGAGAGAGAGAGAGAGAGAGAGAGAGAGAGAGAGAGATTAGATGGCTGGTTTTTATAATAATTGTGGTCTAGTTTTGTTGTTTACTTTTCGTGTGTGTGTGTGTGTGTGTGTGTGTGTGTGTGTGTGTGTGTGTATTATCATTATCATTGTCATCATCAACATCAGTACCGCTATCATTTTTATTCGTAACATTACACACACACACACACACACACACACACACACACACACACACACACCACCTGCTGTAATCGAGTCACCATCCGTCACCATCACCACATCTTCCTAACACTATATCATCTTCACCATACCACTCCCTTCATCCATCCCTTCCCTTACCACTACCACGCCTTTTCACTCTCTCTCTCTCTCTCTCTCTCTCTCTCTCTCTCTCTCTCTCTCTCTCTCTCTCTCTCTCTCTCTCTCTCTCTCTCTCTCTCTCTCAAATTCCGTCACGAAGCAGCCTCCCTGTCTCCCTTCCCCATCCCTCTCTTTCTCTCTCCCTCCCTCGCATCCACTCACCGCTTCCCTCCTTCACCTAGCACGCATCTCATTATAAATTCATACCTGCAGCCCTCCTCTCGTCGCTACTGTCTTGCGGTAGGAGAGGAAAAAAGCACCGTGGCGATCAGCTGTGGTCAGAAAGATTAAAAGAGGGAAAAAAGAGTTTAATAAATACACGTGCATAATATATCTATCCTGATGGTGCTGAAACGTTGAGTGGGAAGGATGGAGAGGGGAAAAAAGGGTTAGTCCTGTTATTATACTTTACCTTACGTTGTCTTGAATTGTCTTGCATTGTTTTACCTTACTTTATCTTGCCTTAACTTGCCTTGCCTTGCCTTGCTTTGCTTTGCTCGACTTTGCCTTACCTAGCCCTTCCTTACCTTACCTTACATTACCTAGCCTTGCCTTACCCTATCTTACCTTGCGTCACCTTACCTTACCTTGCCTTGCCTTACCTTATCTTACCTGGGTTTGTTTTAGCTTGCCTTATCCTGTCTATTTCTTTATCCTCTTCCTTCCTTTTCTTCTTCCTCGTTCTTATCTGTATCCCCTTTTTTCGTTTCTCTTTCCTTCTTCTTCCATTTTTTCCCCAGTTCATTCTTACAATCTCGTTGAATTGTTGTTTTTGTTGTTGTTCTTGTTGTTATAGGCCTCTTTTTTCCTCTTCTTACATCATCTTCATTCTATTCTTGCTCCTCCTCCTCCTCCTCCTCCTCCTCCTCCTCCTCCTCCTCCTCCTTCTCCTTCTCCTCCTCCTTCTCCTCCTCTCTCTTCCTCCTCCTCCTCCTCCTCCTCCACCACCACCACCACCACCACCACCACCACCACCACCACCACCACCACATCCCATCACCTAATCCTCTCTTTCTCTACTAAGCCATCACCACCACCACCACCACTACCACTACCATCTCCCCCTCCAGTACCTCCATTACCCCTCTTCGCGTCGCCGAGTCGAGCACCCCTTCGTCAGATCCCGAGATGTTTATGCCACGGTGAAATTGCTCCTCGGATAGACTCGTTGATATAATGGGTTGGTTATGGTAATTTTCCGAAGCCCCAAGAGATGCTCCCCAAGCAATTACAGCTCCGGGGCCAGCACAGAGCCACGCCACTAGTGTTTATAAGGGTCACAGTCACGTGGGTAGTATGTGTTGGGGTGTGCGGTGTGGTGGCTGCGGCGGGAGGCTCGGTAGCGGGGCGTGTTTAAACAAATAGTAAAGCTTTCCTTGTGTCAGATTGTAAACAAATTCGACTTTAACTGGAGAAGCTTCAGTGGGGCGCGAAAAATCCCGGATTGAGTGAAGCGGAGGTGAGGCCGTGCTGAATATTAATGAGAGAGAGAGAGAGAGAGAGAGAGAGAGAGAGAGAGAGAGAGAGAGAGCCCACGCCACGCTGCCATTTTTAACACCTTCGCTAACAAGTCAGTATGCAAAGTACAAAAATTGTCCCTGGCTTGAATATTATACCACAGCCCGTCACTCACACACACACACACACACACACACACACACACACACACACACACACACACACACACACACACACACACACACACACACACACACACACCGCGTAGTGTAGTGGTTAGCATGCTCAACTCACGATCGAGAGGGCCGGGTTCGAGTCCCGGAAAGCGGCGAGGAAAATGGGCAAGCCTCTTAATGTGTGGCCCCTGTTCACCTAGCAGTAAATAGGTACGGGATGTAACTCGAGGAGTTGTGGCCTCGCTTTCACAGTGTGTGTTGTGTTTGATGTGGTCTCAGTCCTACCCGAAGATCGGTCTATGAGCTCTGAGCTCGCTCCGTAATGGGAAAGACTGGCTGGGTGACCAGTAGGCGACCGAAGTGAATTACACACACACACACACACACACACTCTCTCTCTCTCTCTCTCTCTCTCTCTCTCTCTCTCTCTCTCTCTCTCTCTCTCTCTCTCTCTCTCTCTCTCTCTCTCTCTCTCTCTCTCTCTCTCTCTCTCTCTCTCTCTCTCTCTCTCTCTCTCTCTCTCTCTCTCTCTCTCTCTCTGTGTGTGTGTGTGTGTGTGAGAGAGAGAGAGAGAGAGAGAGAGAGAGAGAGAGAGAGAGAGAGATTATATACACACAAAAAAAAAGCTAATCATAAAACTCACGGTGCTTCAAGAGTGTGGCATGTGGCGGTGTTGAGTCTCGCTATTCTAATATCAATTTTACCTCCGTACGTGATGTGACTTCTTTCCTTACCTCCTCCCCTCTGCCTCTTCTCTACATTGTTCAGGTGTTCCCGAGGGCGGAATGCTTTCTCGTCTTTTTTTCCCTCCCTGCAAGTAAGAAGGGAATTTATCTGTACGCAAACACTGGGAGTACAAAAGGATGAGTAAGCGTATGGATGCGTAGAAGGATGGTGGATGGGTCAGTGTGCAGCTATAAGGGTGTGGATGGTTGGCTGGATGTAAAGAATAGGATAAAGGCCCGTGTTTTTAAACGCTTCTGCGACGTACCTCCATTATTTCAAGAGGCTTTACTTGATGCTACTATGGTTTTTAAGGGTATTTGTACGGTTTAAGTGACAGATTAACAAAAATTCTATATTATCAACAAGAGAAACATGTGAAAACCTTGCTAATCATCTCTGTGGCCTTTGAAAAACAGTTACGGTGAGGGAGTGAATTGTTCCTATATGCAGACCAGAGAGGGACGGGTGACTGGCTGTAAAGAAAGGATAGGGAGGAGGAAGAGTTGATTAGGTGATTATCTGGAAGGGAAAGGTTATAGAGAAGAACATGAATGATCATTTAGATATGGGAATAGGCGTGTATTGTAGTGAAAGATGGCAACGTGTGAATAAGTAACGGAATGTACAATACTAAACGTACATGACGATGAAATATGATGAACAATATGATGGAGAATGATAACAATGGAGGATAATCAGATTTTGCCCTTTTATCTAGAATTCATAACAGTTACAAACTAGAGAGGTTTTTTTTATGTAAGATGGGAAAGTTGGCTAAAAGTAATATAAAACGAAAAAAAAAAAAAAGGCCCACTAA